>NC_080062.1:1107500-1407500 GCF_026212465.1 Amaranthus tricolor
CCCATTTTTCTATTTTTTTTAAAATTAAAAAATTTATTTTTTTAGTTTGTTTATTTTTCTTTCCCACATTTTATTTTATGGAACTGGTCCCACCACGGAAAATTTTGTCATATACAATTTTTTCCTTACTTTAAATTTAATCCAGATTTGTGTAATATAAATGACTTTACAATTTCTTAGTCTTTGTATTATATATGATTCATTATTGCAATTTCAAAAGAGCATATAGAGTAATTATTTGTTTGATAGCAAGAATATTTTCCTTCTTAAATTACTTTATTTAATGACTTTTTCAAATTTGCATTGAAGTTGAAACTTTTGTCTTGTTTTTCTAAATATGAGGATCTCTTGCTCAATGGATTGGAGATTTTCAAGTTGAACTCTTCAAATGGTTCTTTTGCCGCACCAAGTCCTAATATCCCTATGAATTTAACACCTTTACATGGTAATAATCGATCGTCGAGTAGTTCTCATCATTTAATACCGATTATCGGAGGAATCCTTGGTGCTATTCTAGTAGTCGCACTCATATCATCAATATATTTCATAATCATTTTCCGAAGAAAAAAGGAGAAACAAAAATTCATGAAAACAATGAGCAAAGATGATACTAGCAAGCTTAAGTGGATTTCGCCGTTGGATGATTCTAGATCTAATGCAACTACCGCTAGTGTGATTTCTTCTCTGCCGTCCGATCTTTGTCGATGTTTCTCATTTGCGCAAGTTAGGGTTTCTACGAACGATTTGATCATAGGAACCGGTGGGTTCGGTAAAGTTTACAAGGGTTCAATAGATGATGGAGCCACTATTGTGGCCATAAAACGTCTTACGACAACATCGAAGCAAGGCGCTCGCGAGTTTGAAACAGAAATCGAGATGCTATCGAGACTACGTCACGTACATTTGGTGTTTTTAATCGGATATTGTGACGAACACGGTGAAATGATCATAGTTTACGAGTATATGCCACGTGGCACTCTTCAAGATCACTTGTTGTACAAGAATCCCGAGAGAAGCGAGAACCAAACACCATTGTCGTGGAAGCAACGACTTATGATTTGTCTTGGATCAGCTCGTGGTTTGCACTATCTTCACGCGGGTGCTAAACAATTGATTATTCATCGAGATGTCAAGTCTACGAATATTCTTCTTGATGATAAGTGGACGGCCAAAGTCTCAGACTTTGGCCTTTCAAAGGTAGGACCCACTCCCGGTGATATGGGTCCTACCCATGTTAGCAACGCTGTTAAAGGTAGTGTTGGATATTTAGATCCAGAGTACTATCGACGTCAACAATTGACAGAGAAATCAGATGTATACTCCTTCGGAGTTTTGTTGTTCGAGGTTTTATGTGCTCGATTTGCGATGAACCCTAATCTACCCAAGCAACAAGTGAACTTAGCCGTGTGGGCTCGTTATAACTACAAAAATAAAACCCTCCACACAATTGTCAATCCAAATCTAACATGGCAAATTACACCCGAATGTCTAAGAAAATTTCAAGATGTGGCAGAAATGTGTATACGAGAACATGGAAGTGATTGTCCTTCGATGGGGGACGTAGTTTGGGGCATTGAATTTGCCTTACAACTACAAGAAACGGCGGAGAAAATTACGCAAAACAATTTAAGTGATGATCCTCAAGGAGAAATTTCAGATTCTACGATAAGTTTTAAACATGATGGGGCAAATGCATTAGGTTCAATGTATATTGATGATGAATCGACCACATTAAATGATGATTTTTCTGATACTAAGATGGTTGATATGGACACAAAAAAGTTCTTGGGTAGTAGAACTACTACATTTAATTAATCGGAATCACCCATAATTGATATGAAGTCTGGTTCGATTTTTTCTGAGATTATCGACCCAAAATCCAGATGACTCGTACAAATTGTTGTATGAGACGATTTCTCTATAAAATGTGTTTTATACGGCATGAGAATATAAGATTTTTATTTCTCTTACAAGAGTATCTAAAAGAAATAAGATAATATATTTTTTTTGTAAATTTTTTTTTTGAGGATAATAAATAAAACTATTAATTTGTAACTAGTATTATATTTTGAATATTTCAAGGTACGGTTGTGTTTTTAATATGAATAATTATATCATAAAAATATAAGATGCATAAGTGCCGTGTTAGTCCATTTCATTTTTTAGTTTTATTTTTATGAAAATCTAATAATTTATTGATAAAAATATCATACGACATCTACAACAGAGTAACAATCGATCAAATACATAACAATTTAATCAAACAAAATTTTACTCCCTCCTAGTCTTCCTAATTGTCCTAATTACTTTTTGGTTACTATTCACTAATCACTCTTAATTTGTATTCTAATCTTAATCTATAACTTAAAATATAGTCATGCGGGATTTTATTTCATTCGTCTCGATACAATGATTATTAATATCAACTTTTTCATAATTTTTAATTATGCGCAGTTAAAGATATTAAAGGTTAAAATATTACCTTGACAAGTGTAAAAAAGGTAAATGAGACAAGTAGGCTGAATATGAGGGAGTATATAAAAAAAGTCATGATCATTATAAAGGAGATCCAATACTAAAGTCTTCCCTCAATTATGATCATTATAAGGTTGATAGTAGTCTAAAATTTACAATAAAGGTTAGAATTTTTTGAGAGAAAAAAAGAGAGAGAAGAGAGCAAGATTAGCAATCTATAAAAGTCTAGTTTTTTTCTTCTTTGCCACATACGTACATAACAAAATTCTTTTTTACTCTTCTCAAATGAAATTATAAAATTTTATGTCAAATTTTAATTAATAATTCTCATTAATTTTTATAAAAAACCATATTCATATGTAAATATTGATAAATTCGTCTTGATTTATATCTTTTAAATATTATTTATTATAACTTTTAAAAATTTACAATTAAAGTTATTTAACTTTTATATTTACATTAAAATCTAAAAACAAAAATTACTAAGAATAAAAGAAAATGTAGCGATAAAAGTAAGAATACTTTTGGGAGAGACTTGTATACTAAGTAGACAAATTGGACCAAGTCACTTGGTGAGTGGCAAAATGAGACTTGAGAGACTTGAGAGTGATAGATGGAATTTTAGATTAACCCTTAAAGTTGGGCAACTTTTTCTTTATTTTAGATTATAATTTATTGGGGCCCTCAAGTAAAATAAGAACAAATATCATAAAGTTGTTGAATTTTCTTCTATGCTAAAAACCTAGGTTGCACTAAAACGGACACGGACACGGACACGGGAAAACGCCAACTTAAAAATGGCGGACACGGGGACACGAAAATGGTAATATAATAAATATATCAAATTAAAGATAATTTTACAATCTTTATTAATTTATTCCAGACAAAACTATTCAAATCTAAAAAATTTCCAGAAATACCCATATCAAATTTAGAAATCCCAGCTTAGCCAACAATTCATACTTAAATTCCTTTTCTAGAAAAAATTACCTCAAATTCCCCACAAAATATTAAGTGATTCTTATTCTTCTCCAAATTTTGTTCTTCTAACATCAAAACTGCAAACCATTTTTTCTAGGAAAATATCAGAAGATTTTGAAGATTATTCAAAATCAGAAAAGGAAAAAAACCCAGAAAAAATAAAATTAAAATTAATTTCTTCTCCATTAAAGGGAATAAACCCAGAAATTACCAACAGATCAAGAAGAAAAAAGAAGGGATTAAGTAAGAGTTTATCTGACTTTGAATTTGAAGAACTTAAAGGGTTTATGGATTTGGGTTTTGTTTTTTCTGAAGAAGATAGAGATTCAAGGTTGATTTCAATCATTCTTGGGTTGCAAAATTTAGGAAAAAATGATGATAAAATTGAAAATAATGATAATAAATGTGGTAATAATTCATCAATATCAAGACCATATCTATCAGAAACATGGGAAGTAACGGAGAAGAAAAGAAAGGAAAATAGTTTTTTTAAAAAAAACGTGTCCTTGACTGCTTGCCGTGTCCCTTGCCGTGTCCCTTTCGTGTCCTTGCCGTGTCCCTGCCGTGTCCTTGTCGTGAACGCGTGTCCGAAAAATATTAAAATATTGGACACTTCATTTGGCGTGTCGGACACGGATTTTCGCGTGTCCGTCGCGTGTCCGTGCCCGACACTGGACACGCCAGTTCAGGGAAGTGTCCGTGTATTCCAGGTAAAAACCATTTTGATAAATTGATTGATCATAACTTTTGTTTTTTATTGGAAGATGGAAAATAAGGAGTCCAAGGTTGGACCTGCCTAGGCTATGAACTAATTTATTTAAATAAAAATCTATTAGTTTTGAATTGTTTGAAGTATTATAATCTTTTTTATTCTAATATAATAATACCTGATATGGTTTTTCCCATTTTTTATACATCATTTTAATTTTTAATGTGTCGAAAAGTGTTTGTTAAAAATTATAAAAAGTTAATGATAATAAAATATAAATCAAACAAAATCACATACACTTATTAACATATTGAGAATAATAGCTACTCTTGTGAAAGACCGGCTCTCGGTGAAACGATCTCAAAACAATAAGCTTATTTATTAAAAATTGTAAATTGAGTTATTCAACTCATGATTGAAGAACTTCTCACAATAAGACTGTGTCACACAATAATTTGTGCGAGAATAAAATATAAACTAGAATAATTGGTGAATAGTATGAAAAAAAAAAAAAATCATCTGATAAGAATAGGAAGGAGTAAAAAAAATGACAATTGAGTTGGATCCACGTATATATACAGATGAGCTTTGTACACCTTATAATAATCAGTTATAAAAAATGACTTAAGTTTACTTAAAGGCTAATAAGAAAAAAACATACTTCCTCCATCTCTTTTGAGTGCCTATTTGATTATACACACTATTCAATGTATTGTTTTAATTCATAATGTCTAAAATTATGGATAATAAAAATTATAAAAAATTGATATTAATAAAATTTACATTAAGACTAATCAAGATCCAACTTGAAAGTTTTTTGTTAATATATTAAAAATAAAAATACAAGGGGTAATTTTTAATTTTTAATTTTTAATGTAAACATATACAGTTAGGAGTCATATAATATACCCCAAACCAATCCTTGATTTGGCCTATGTGCATAACTTTGTATTTACAAGACTAGGTTTTTATACAATGTAAATATCTATGGGGGAATAAATATTAAACTAAAAGAGAGTATTATTAGAGCATAAAATAAAAAATTATATAATTGTCTTCAATGGTAATAAATGGTTATAAAGTGATGGATAGAGAAAGACAAATTGAAAAATTAATCCTTTCATTTTGAGGGTAAAATATATTACCATCTTTTCTTTTCTTCTTAAATATTCACACAGATGCAAACATGTTTTTAAAGTTAAAAATTTAGCTTCAACACCTTTTTTAATGGTTAATGTTATTGCAAACACTAGATGTAATCTAAGTGTTATTGCAAAAGCTAAATTCTCCAAAAGGTTGCTTATCAATTGGTGAGAGAAGAATCGAACAATTAAAGTTTGGCTGAGGTAGAATGGCATAAACCCTACCGTATGTCATTAGGATCATTAGTATTCAAATTATTATATTGTTAACTGTAACATTTCGAGATTTTCTAACGTCATTAATTAATATTTTAATGACTTTTGGGTATTTTATAATTATAATAAATTAATTTTGAAGTAGTTTTAATAAATTCCTTTCATATACGAATTTAAATATTAACATATATTTATATTAAAAATACAATTACGATTTCTAAATAAAGAGATTCGAATCAAAATAATTATTTTATTTAAAATGTGTGAGCACACGAAGGTGATTTTTTTTAGTTGCGCCTCGCAAGAAAATGAACCTAGGTAAATAAATAAATAAATAAATAAGTGTATAAATAATATAAAAGGATGGGTTAGGGTTGTGAGTACTCCTTCCCTCACTCACAAAGAATCACGCCTCCCTTCCCTTTCTTTCTTCCTTCCTTCTTTCCCTCCTCTCTTTCCTTCTCCCTCTACTGTGTCGTCCCTTGTGACTGCCGGCCAGTTGCACGGCACCTCCTGCAAGATTCCCCAATTCCTGGCCCTTGATCTCGACCCTCACCACAGCAGCTACGCTGCGTTTTTCCCAACCGGCAGCCACACCATAGTGAACAGCCGTCCACCCTTCCACCACCAGCAACCGCTCCACTCCCTGCGGCCAGCAATTAGTGGCTGTGACAACAGTAGCCTTGAGCTGTGACTCCATCCACCACTACAGTTACCCTCTTCACCATGTTTGCTAGTTTTAACATTGTAAGCCACCTCTTCTATTTTCTCTAATTAATTTTCTAGTTTTAATTGGAGTTTTATTAAGTGTATTGAGTTTGATGTTGATTTTGTGTTAATTTCATTGAATCTTTTTGGGGGTAAGAATTTGATTGATGAATTGAACATGTTTATGATTTAGGGTTTGAAGTGTGATTTGAAATTATGGGTGATGTGTTGGTTTTGTATTAGTTTCTTTGAATCTTTGGATGGGTACTAATTAAATATGTTATCTTTGAACACGAAATGACTAGGGTTTGAATTTAGAAATGAAATCACTAATGATGTGTGTTTTATTCTATATTTTGGGTGGTGCGATGATTGATTAAATAACCTTAAAAGTTGTTTTGAAACTTAGTCGATTGATTGTTGTTGTGATAATAAGTAATGGTGATGATTGTAGCTGATTATGGAAGTGATTTTGGTTGTTAAATTGGAAATAATAGTTGCAATTGTTGTGGGTTGATTGTTGCGAATTACAAGTACCCTTATAAGGTTGTTATTGAAATCATTAGTAAGGCTATGAACATAATGTCAACTTATCGTCGATGGTTGCTAAAGTTATTTGTCGTGTTGTTTTGACTATAGTTGTTAATAGCTTTGGAGAATGAAACAAATGATATCCCGATACGATAACTCTAAGATTTGCCCCATCGTTATTAATATTATATTGAAATTGTAAGATTTAGTTGTGATTTAGTTATTTTTTTGGGTAACGCGAGTCGATATGCTCGAAATTAGTTAGTGAAAAGAAACGATTCACACATACTTCTACTTTAAATTGATGGAAAGACTTATGTTGCGTTGAGTTAATGATTTCGGCTTGTATTGAATGAGTTGTGTGCGTACTAGAGTAATCGGAAACTCATGATTGAATGGGTGATAGCAGTTACTTTGGTATTTAGTTTGGTATGGCAAAGTAGTTAAGGGAACTTATTAGTTCTACTCACAACTTATATAGGTTCCCATTTCGTAAGAGGAAAGTAGAGCCTTAGTTGGGTGATTTTGTGACTTTTGATCGTGCAGTGACGCTTACAGGTAAGTACATGCAGTAATAACCCTTATATGCAATTTTCTTTAAGACATTATTGTTTATTTTGATAGTATGCATTGTATTGAAACTATGAAGTACTAGTGAGTACACTTTATATGAAGAGCTATCGACTATGAAATCCTTGCGCTTAGAATAGTTAGAGAATGAAAGTGTTAATAGAATGCGGGTACCACCCCCTTATTTATTTAAAAATTAGATTATGCCTTAATTGGAGTTAGAATGACTCCGTTATAGGTGAATTTCATATTCTAATGAGTGGCTCAGTGGGTTTTGGCGCGCTGCTATCCCAGGGCGCTCATTAATAGTTGAGAGTGGAAGTTATTCCCATCTGATAAGGTACTAGATTATGATTAGCTGGCGTGACTCAACTGGATTATGTCCGGTTGTTTTAATAGTCCCCTAGGTGAGGTTCGACGGGACCACCATAAGGGGGGTATGAGCATGCTTGGGTCACTGAGCGCCGGATGGCCGATACCGCCCCTTGACCGAGGTGATACCATGCGGGCCTTGCAAACCCCAATACCGAGAGGGTCAGCTGGTGGGGGCATGAGCTCATACTTTGCCATGGGCACCGGTTGGCCGATAACGCCCTTGGCCGTGTCACTATGCCAGGAAGTAGAGAAAAGATCCACTGATAGAAAACTATTCAGTGATAGAAAGATTATTCATTGATCGAAAGTTATTTAATGATAGAAGGTTCATTCTTTGGTAGAAAGCTTACGCGTTGATAGAATATTTACTCATTGATAGAACATCTACTTATTGATAGAATTGTTTATGCTAGTGAGAAGTGTGTCTAAGTTAAGTTACACCAAGGGTATTACGGACTATGATCACACTTACCTTAAGATAGACAAGCTCTATAAGGTCATGTGTTAGGTATTCTGTTAATGCCTTGGTCGAGTTGAACTATGCGTGTTTTGCAAGAGTTTATGTTTGAAAAGAGGAGCGTGAAGACCTGCATTCTACCCAAGAGCACATGGTTCGGGTTAGAAAGCACGTAAAGAAATTAAGAAGTATAAGTGGCCGATAAACGGTTACTATCTGTGCTTGCGTTTTATGAAATCATCTTATGTTGTTTTATGATATAATGCTATCTAGTAGTTGGCCTTATTATATTTGATGCTAGTTACTGACGTGTACGTGTTTGTGTTTATGTTTGTTTGTTGATGACTTTCTATGATTGTCCTGCTATGACACATTGGTTTTAGTATATAGTACTTTCTCTGTTGCACAATACTTGCTATATTTGACTTTTTTTACAATTTAATGTGTTATTTTGATCATTTATATATTGAAGTATACACATCTAAAAAATATAAAATAAATTAATATTATGAAACTATGCGATTAGACGATTCAAACAAGATCTCACTTGACAATATTTATTTTTACAAATTAGCCGCAATATATAAAATAAACTTGAATGATGAATAGTGTCAAAAACGGTAACTAGTATTTCAGAACGGAGGAAGTATTATTGTAATTAGCATCAACATATTATTAATGTTAATAATAATATTAAGAAAAAATAACCGTGAATAATACGAACTTTTACTGATTTTCCTGCAATAATACGAACTTTCGATTAACCCTAAATAATACCAACTTTAATATGAATTTCCCTAGAGCATCTTTAACCTATTATTAACCTACAATTGTAGGTTAAGTTGCTCAAAAAAAAATATACAAAAAATAAAATAAAAAGTACAAAAAAAGGAAAAAAAAAAAAAAAAAAAAAAAAAAAAAAGTAAGTAAAAAACATGAATTCCTAATCCTCACCGTACCCCTTCCCTATCTCTAGCCCAACCTCCAGCCCCCATCCCCCACATGCCACAACTATCATCGTTCCCTGCTCACTGCCACTCCCATTCCCCACCCATTTCCAGCCTCCACCATCTTCGTCAAAACCCACCACCAAATCCAGCTCCCCATCCTTTGCGCAGCCCTTATCCCCCTCTATTCTCAACCACCATCAAACCCTTCCCTCCACTCCACCACCACCAATCGGCCTCCCATAAACAGCGCCTTGTGCAGCCTTCCTCACCTCCTTTCCCCTGACGCGACCTCCACAAAATAATAATAGTACTACTATAATTATTTGTAAATTACTCTCTCTATTTTATATTGTTGGATACATTTCAAATGTTCCATGTATAAAGAGATAAAAATGCTACTCATGATTTTTAATGGATATAAAAAAGTTAAAATATGGAGTATCAATGTGTGATCCTATTACATTTGTCACGATACATGTGATTTTAACATATACTCCTTCCATTCCTTAATAAAGTTCTCACAAGTAATGTTCACGTGAATTAAGAAAAATAAAATCTTTAGTTTTAGTGTAAAAATATGGAGTCCACAACTAACAAAAAGATGTTTTAATAAAATTAGTTAAAAATATGTGGGGACCATAAATAATATAAATATGTTAAAATTAAATTAATGGAAAATATGTGGGGACCATAGGCATTATTAAAATATTAAAATGAGGATTATTTGAAAATGTCCAAATTTATAATACAAATAGAAAGATTCATTATGAAAACTACAAATAAAACATCTAAAAATGACAAATAAAAGTTATTTGATAAATGAAGGGAGTATTTCTTATAATTTAAATTTTTATAAGAAAAACTACTTAAAATAATCCATCATTTTACTGATTTCCCTACGATTTTACAAATTTTTTGCAACACACAAGCCATCATCATTGAGAACCTTCACCCACCTCCGTCATCACTAAGAGTGCTTCCACCAAGCGCGTGCCAAGGCTAGAGGGCTTCGCCTTCACCACCAATTGCAACCATTATCACAGTCTCATTCTTCTTTCTTCTTCAATCGCCATCGCTCACCAAAGTCTAAAACCTTAATTTTGAAGGGTGTAATCATAAAATGTGAGGTATATGTATGTTCTAAGAAAATACAGCTCATGCTTTTGATATTGTTCATGTATTTTTTTTTCATGTATTAATCAATATGACATAGTAATATTATTCTAGAAAAATTATACAAAAATTGAATTATTCTATAATTTTTCCTTTTTTATAAAAGGTATTCATAGATGTTAAGACTTGAACATACCATTTTGAGCTGATTTTTGGTCGGTTCAGTTTTTTTGCAATTTGATTTTTCCAGCTCAGTCACAGTTTGTATACAAACAAAATAGTCGATGACCATCATCATCATCATCATCATATCTAGTGTATCCCGCTCATAGAAAACTATGATCAGGATTTGGGGAGGGAAGGAAGACGGCAACCCATACCCATAAAGAAGGATGCGGCCAAAGAATCTCCCGGGTCTAGATTGTTCCTTGAATTGATAGGTTCCTTTAACGAGAAGGAGTATATGAAATTGAATCCGTCAGCTTACATATAACTATACAAGCTTGGACCTTAAATATAAAATAGGAAATAAATATAAAAATAACTAGGTAAAAAACGAGTATAAGAATAAAATGTAAAAGGCAAAAGAAAATACAGCTCATACTTTTGATATTCTTCATGTATTTTTTTTCATGTATTAATCAATTTAATATTATTCTAGAAAAATTATACAAAAATTGAATTATTCTACATAATTTTTCCTTTTTTATAAAAGGTATTCATAGATATTAAGACTTGAACATACCATTTTGAGTTGATTTTTGGTCGGTATTTTTGCAATTTTATTCTTCTAGCTCAGTTCACAGTTTGTATACAAACAAAATAGTCGATGACCATTTTATCATTATCATCGTATTCAGTGTATCCTGCTCATAGAAAACTATGATCAGGATTTTGGGAGGGAAGGAAGACGGCAACTCATACCCAAAAAGGAGAATGCGGCCAAAGAATCTTCCGACTCTAGATTGTTCCTTAGAATGATAGGTTCCTGTAACGAGAAGGAATGATTGAAATTGAATCCGTCAGCTTACATATTACTATACAAGCTTGGACCTTAAACATAAAAAAGGAAATAAATAAAATAAAAATAACTAGGTAAAAAACGAGTATAAAAATAAAATGTAAAAGGAATAAGCAAAAAACATAACACCAACAAGTAAGCGAGAGGATTTCAGCAGTCTAAGACATAAATAAGGCGCTTCCAATTACCCCTATCCTTAGTCAGGTCTTTAGAGACGGGTAGGATTTCAGCTATCTAAACATTTAATTTTATCACCATAAATGTTAATTCATTAACTTTGGCCTACCAAAACATTCCACTCAGCCCACCGATGATGGCAGTTTTGACGAATGGCAGACCGATCTAGAGTTCATCCTCACACCGCTATATACGACCACCACCAACACTGCCAAGGTAGATATTCCGGATCCGAATCGGAGTATTTACTAAAAGGATATCTGATTTTCAAATTTTTTTTATTTTATTTTTTAATTTATACATTTAATATATATATATATATATATATATATATATATATATATATATATATATATATATATATATATATATATATATATATATATGTATATATATATATCTATGTATATATATATATATATATATGTATATATATATATATATGTATATATATATATATATATGTATATATATATATATATATATATATATATATATATATACATATATATATATATATATATATATATATATATATATATACATATATATATATATATATATACATATATATATATATATACATACATATATATATATACATACATATATATATATACATATATATATATATATATATATATATATATATATATATATATATATATATATATATATATATATATATATATATATATATATATATATATATATATATAAAACTTTGATTATATTATTGAGTATACTAATATTTATAATTCACCAGTACAACTAAGTTACATAATTAATTTATTGTTAATAGAATTAGACTTTTGAAAATCTAACCATATTCTCAAAATGAATTTTTTTCAAACATTAAATAATAAGTTTCATTAAAGAAAGAAAGCAAAATGAGTTTAAATGTTAATGTGTAAAAAATCGCAAAATTTTTTTAAAAAGGCAAAAAATAAAATAAAATAAAATCGGATATTCAGTATCCGATTCGATAAATCAGATATATGAAATCTAGAAATCCATTTTAATCCGAATCGGAACAAATCAAATCATGATTTTCATTATCTGAAAAGCAAATTTTCGGATCCGAATTGGCATTATGGCACGTATTTTGATTATTTCTTAACCAGTTCTAAAACAATCGTTTGGGTCATTCTCTTCCATACTAACAAAACTTAATTAGTTGAATGTGTTAAAAACATGGTAGATTGTAATAAGTTCAATTCTTATTACTATTATTTGATACCAACAACCAACGGATCGTAACTATAATTTCGAATTGTTAATAGTTTAATATTTCTACAAAATTTGGGTTGAAGTAAAATAATTGGTGGAATTTATGAACGTGGGCGAGGGCCTCTCGACCCGATTTGACTTGTTTATAATTTTATTCTTATAAATTTTCATTGATATAGGCATTCAGATTGAGTATTAAAATGCATCATAACTTAATTACTTACTTTTGTCAATAATATTTAAACAATTAATGATTATAAATTTATAATAATATATCATAATATATCATAATATATTAGGTTTTGTGGAAGACGATTAATAATTCTCATTAATGACAAAGGGTAAATATATATAGTACAAAAAAATCCCTTATTCAAGGGATATAATAATTACATAATATGTGTTCCTAAACTAATATCAAAACAACTAATTACGATTATTTAAGGAACGCAAAAACTTGTGATAGACGGTCTCATATTGGGACCTTTCATATATACCGGTCCAAAAGCTAAAAATTGAAAACTAAAAGTGATCTAAATTTTAAAAATTAAAGAATAAAAATTCAATTTTGACCTTAAAAATATCAATTTCTACTTAAAGTAAATCTTAAATAAATCAATTAAAATATAAAAAAAATTGAATTTTGAACTAAACGTGATCAATTTTGACATTAACCTGATCAATTTCTACGTGTAGTTTATAACTTAAAGTAATACTTTAAAGAGCTCAATTATATAT
Source organism: Amaranthus tricolor (assembly GCF_026212465.1). Taxonomy (NCBI): domain Eukaryota; kingdom Viridiplantae; phylum Streptophyta; class Magnoliopsida; order Caryophyllales; family Amaranthaceae; genus Amaranthus; species Amaranthus tricolor. Next base: position 1,120,894 of record NC_080062.1, read on the forward strand.
AAAGTGATTCTTTAAATGATCAGTTACAACTTTTAAAAGATATCAATAAAAAAATCAATTTTGATTAAAAGTGATCAATTTTTACATTAAAGTGATTAATTTCTTCTTACAAGTTTATATCTCTAAATGAGTTAATGTTTTTAAAGTCTTCAATTTCAATGTTAAAGTGATCAATTTAAACCTTGAAGTGATCAATTATATATAAAATGAGCAATTAAATAATCAGTTATAACTTATAAAAGAAATCAATTATAAACTTAAATAGATTAATTACTATTGCTCTATTGGAAAAAAATATAATTGAATTGATTGGACTATTTGACTATTGGACTATTGATCTCATATTGAGACGGTCACTCGCAAGATTAGTTGTTTAAGAAATGTACAATATGTTGATTGTTGGCAAGTATAATTCATAGCCCATTATTAGCTTGTTCTATTTTTATTTAAATAAAGGGTTCATTTAAAGCTCAATCCATTTAACACTAAAATCTGGGCCCCAAAGAGCCCTCAGTCCATTGCACAACTCTAGTTATGTGGTAGAAATTGATAAAAAAGGATTAATTAGACTTAGACTTAATATAAATAGGAAAAATTGACATTAATAATCCAACCTTTCACCTTTTCCTTGTGAATAATTACACTTTTGGATTATTTTCTGATAAAAACTTATTAATTAGATTTAATAAATATTTACATATATTTGATGAAATAATGTACAGTGAATAAAGATGCTTAGTAACTTTGATTTTGATTAATATTATTTTAGTGTTGTTGTACTTGATGAGTAATGGTCACAACTAGACCTGATCATGGGCGGCCCGGCCCGATCCAAAAAAGTGAGGGTTTGGGTACCAAAATATGGCCCGATGGGCGGGTTTGGGCAGAAAATAAGTGGCCCGAATTTTTTTGGGGAGGGTTTGGGATTGTTGTTTGGCCCGCGGGCCGGCCCGGACCGAAAAAGAGTTTATTCATGATTTGCATTTTGAATTTGTTTTACATTATGTATAATATGTAACAATTGTATTTGTTTATTTCAATTATTTGTATTTTGTGTTTTAAATTGTGTATAATATGTAACAATTGTATTTGTTTATTTAAATTTTTTGTAATTTGTGTTTTTAATTATGTATAAATACTATAAAATATAGGCCCGCAAGCCCGCATATTACGGGTTTGGGCAGAAACTTTTCGGCCCGCACTTCGGTCCGGCCCGGCCCGCATTAATAGGTTGTTTTTTCCACTCGGCCCCGCCCATTGTTTGATCAGGTCTAGTCACAACTACTTCTCATCGATCTACAACGATACCACAAACATCAATTACACAGTTACAACACCATCATTTAAGGCGCCTGAGTTAGTCTACTTGACAATGAGAGTGATTGGGCCATATGTTTATACCACAAAAATCTTGGTTGCACATTATAGGACGTGAACACGGTCTAACCAAATTCAGGATCATCTTCATCATTCTTGGTAAATTCATAATATCCTATCCATCTTTGCTCTATTTAAGAAGTTTTTGTTTTCCCTTACAACTCTTGGGATACATACCCAAATTTAACATCATATCAGAATTTATGCATGTTAAAGTGTCTATTAATATTTACATATAAGTCGCCCAACATAAAAAAAAAAAGAGAAAGAGAATATGCAACTTTATAAACTTGAAGAATAATTTCAGCTATTACTACAAATTATCATAAAAAAATTTTGGATGCGACGGTCTCATATTGAAACCGTCAATATGGGCCGTCCCAAAAGCTAAAAATTGAAAAAAAAATGACATGTCTCACAGAAATTAAAGACAAAAAAATTCAATTTTGACATTAAAGGTATAATTTTAACCTTAAATCTATCAATTTCAACTTAAAATGAACCTTAAATGGATCAATTAAAATAAAAAATTTTAATTTTGACCTATAAGTGATCAACTTTGACGTTAAAATGATCAATTTCTACCTAAATATGATTTGTTTTCACAATTTCAAAACAGAGGTAATAAATTAGTATTATTATATCATTTTATGAATGAATTTTTCAAACAAAACAAAAGCAAAACTATCAAACAACTTTACACAGTGCAGTGGCATGCTACCACATTTGTTAGTGTGGTTGTGAGTTTCATTCCAGCAAAACTTATATACTCTTCATTTTTTTTTTCTAAGAGATGAGATTACAAGTGAAACCCCATGCTAATGAACTAGGTACCCCTATGCTTTTACTTCAATTTTTATTTGAACTGTCCAAACTCATTTTTTTCAGCTTGTGGCCTTACCAGTAAAGCTAGCTCCTGTGTGAATTTTTTCTTTTCAAGAATCAAAATAGGTATATGCGTGTTAATTGTACTAATCCTCTTGTACAAAAGAATGAACTTGCTGATCGAGAAAAGCAAAGAAATTGAGACATTGTTGAAACAACATGGATCCCTCGGTCAAAGAGGCATACTTATGCAAATTTAAAGAGAATTACAAACTCCTTCAAAATCAAGCTAGGTGAAGGAGGCTATGGAATTGTATACAAAGAAAAACTACATTGTGGGGATCAAGTGGCAGTGAAAATTCTTAAGAGATCATCAAATCGAGATATGGATATGGTGGAATTCATCAATGAAGTTGCAAGTATCAGAAACACCAATCATAAAAACAGTGTGAAACTCCTAGGCTTTTGTTACGAGGGTTCAAGATGCGCTCTTATATATGACTACATGCCTTGCGGATCTCTTGAAAAGTTCACACATAGGGGAAAAGACGAAACCAATCAGCAACTCTCATGGGAAAGTTTGTTTGAAATCGCAATTGGGATTGCAAGAGGGCTTGAATACTTGCACCAAAGGTGCAACACGAGTATTTTACACTTCGACATTAAGCCCCAAAACATTCTATTAGACGAGAATTATTGCCCCAAGATATCTGATTTTGGCCTGGCTAAGATATGCCCACAAAAGGACAGCATAATATCAATGACAGAAGCCACAAGAACTGCAGGGTACAATGCTCCTGAGGTTTTCTTCAAGAGATTTGGCGGAGATTCTCTTAAATCAGATGTTTATAGTTATGGAATGTTGGTTCTGAAAATGGTTAGGTGTCTAAAAAATGTCAATGCGAAAGTGGAACATATGTAATACCCCAGATTTTGCTTGAAAAGGGATTGATAGACTATACATATCAACAAGGTGCATCTTCTTTTCTAGGGAGCCCATTTGCTAAGAACTCCACAGTTAAGCGTGCTTGGTGGAAAGCAATCTTAGGATGGGTGACCTCCTGGAAACTTTTTCCGGGTGCGCACGAGTGAGGCCAAATTGTGCTGGAAAGACTTGTGTTGGTTTGTGGGGTTAGTCTACAGTCTCCATGAGTATTCACCAGCGGTCTGAGGGGCCGGGGTGTTACAAATGGTATCAGAGCAACCCTACGACCGTGGCTGATTGTGTGTTCAGTGCACCTAGCGGGGGAAAAGATCCTGAAGTTACGGTCCAACGAGGACGTTGTATTCTTAAGTGGGGGTGAGTGTAATACCCTAGATTTAGCTTGAAAAGAGATTGATAGACTACACATATCAACGACGTTGTATTCTTAAGTGGGTGTGAGTGTAATACCCCAGATTTAGCTTGAAAAGAGATTGATAGACTACACATATCAACAAGGTGCATCTTCTTTTCTAGGGAGCCCTTTTGCTAAGAACTCCACAGTTAAGCGTGCTTGGTGGAGAGCAATCTTAGGATGGGTGACCTCCTGGAAAGTTTTCCCGGGTGCGCACGAGTGAGGCCAAAGTGCGCTGGAAAGACTTGTGTTGGTTTGTGGGGTTAGTCTACAGTCTCCATGAGTATTCACCAGCGGTTTGAGGGGCCGGGGTGTTACAAGCAACTCGAGGAAGTTGAAGAGATCGATCAAATCGATACCACAAACAACGAGGGATCAATACTCAAAAGGAAGATGGTTGTAGTGAGTTTATGGTGCATACAAATCAACCCCTTGACCCGACCAAATATGACTCGAGTTGTAGAAATGCTCGAAGGAACACTGAACCTGCTACTGATTCCTCCGATTCCATCTCTAGCTTCTCTTTTGTGATCACACCAAAATTCTACGACTCTGGATGAAATATCTGTTATGAATGGTGTGACTTGAGTGTACATTTATGTGTGCATTCATGTGGTGACTTATGGGATGGAATCCTAGGAATGTCATGAATGGATGTATTAAGTGTAGTCTTAATGTTTGTGGTTTATGATGATGATTAAAGTATGGATTAATGAGGTAATGAAATGTGAGTTAATCATGGGAGTTATGGGACTTAGTGAAGAAGTGCTAAGGTTTAATTCAAGATGCTCTACAATGTAAAGTCGAGCAAAACTGTTCAAAGCTCTCTGAATTTCCACTCGATCAGCTCGCTCGACCGAGCAAGCTCTAAGGTGGGTCGAGCGAGCAGATAGAATGTAACAAGAAACTTCCTGTAGCCCGCTTATCCAAGCCGCTCGATCAAGCGAGCCCCTGTTTTGGTCGAGCGATGTCTCTGATGCTCCTAGGATGCTGTTTTTGCCTCTTCAAGTACTTGGGGCAGTTTTTCATTATCATTTATTCATAGCTTTAATGTACTTAATGTTATTTAGTGTGATCTCTCAGATAAATAGAGTTTTCTTACTCACATCAAACACAACCCCAAAGCTAAACACATAGCCTTTGTTTTATCTCTTACTCAATTGTAATACTTCGTTTGTAAGAGTGTTTTACACTGTTGAAATAATATAAACAATCAACTACACACCACAGAGGATGTAGCCATTATTGGTTGAACCTCCTTAAATCATTGTGTCAATTTTGCAAGTTTTACATTATCAAACATTTGTTAGTTCATTGAAATTATTATCGTTCATCAAAGTTCTTAACATCGTATCGATTTTGGCAAATTATTACAATATCATTAGGGGGACTCTTTATATCCTCAATTTGATGTTCTAGTTAGACAAGTTAGCCATTATAGTGAGCTTTTCTGTCAGGTCGACCTTAAGATTTGAGAAGCTCGGAACAAAATATTAATTATGTGTCTTTAATTACTAAATATAATACTATAAACCCCTAACTATTAAATATTAAAGTATCGTTTTTTGAATTTTTAGGATGGGGCCGGGGCACAAGCCCGTCTTGCCCATTATAGGGACGGCTCTACTTTGTGACAAAAGAAAGTAATGACACTAGGGCTAAGCAACAAAAGGTGACTTAAAAGTGATCGATCAAATTGAATAGACGTCATTTCTAAATATCAAGAGTCAATATCAACGCTTAAATTTGACCAACTTTTTATTAATTTTCTATTTCATAATCTATAATGGCCCTCAAGTAAATAAGAACAATTTTCATTAAGTTATGTTGAATTTTCTTCTATGCTAAAAAACTGTTTTGTTTAATTGATTGATCATAATGCTTTATAAAAACTTAGGTTATTTATTGCAAGATGGCAAACAACTTAATATAATTCGTGACTGTTTAGGTTCTGACAAAATTAATTAATTTAAAATTTATTAATATTAAATTTTATAACATATCACAAATAAATATGAGTTATGACAGTTGAGTTAATTTCACACACAAATATTTTAAATTCGACCCAAGGCTACTAAATTTAATTAAAGGTTAAACATAAATAAATACATAAAGTATTAAATAATAGTCATTTATGATCATATTGCTTCATATTAATTAATATGACGCTGTTAACAAATAGTTTTTGATAAAAATGATTTGAACATGTCATTACAAAGCTTCTTCTCTAAGCAAAATGCATTTACAGAAAATAAAATTGAATAAAAGTCTTTTCTCATTTATATCGGTCTAATCATAAACTTATTTTAAATTGAGCTAAATAGTCAATCAACTAAATTAGTTAACACATTCACTTTGGTACTCAAAATACTCACTTTAGTTGTTTAATATTTTAACACATTATTTTTAATGTTAAAACTAACATTTTAAATATTAAAATACTCATTTTTTAAAAATTAAATAGTCGCTTTTAATACCATCTAATATGTGAGACCGTTTCATACTAGGGTTGCTCTTGGGGGAGAGTGGCATCATTACTACGTGGGCTTGATATCATTTTCAAAAGAAACAAGTTAAACTTTATAATTGGGCCAAAATATAGGTGCAGGGAACTCACTTTAACCCAAAAGGTTTAGCCTAATAAAAATGGTCTTATCATGAGATCATCGTGTAGCTGCATGGCTCTCCACCTCTCTAGTATACCACTCCTTTTATGTTATATCAATCAATTTGCCACTTAATTTTTATGAACTTATAGTAGTTGTTAGAATATAAATTTTTGAGTAAAACAAAATCCTAAAACACTAAATTTAATTTTGATTTTAAAACGCTAAAAGTTATAATGTTCTGAAAATTGTCATATGTATTACTAAGCGCTGCTTAAACTGTTATTTTGCTAAAATTTTGTATTTATGTTCATATATGTAATATCATTCACCCTCCATCTTATATCAATCAATTTGTCACATACATTCATTCACCCTCAAATGCTCTCCACACTTATTTTCTACCTCTTTATTACAACTCTTGCAAATTCCATTACAATCCCATTTGAACAAGACCACATTCTCATCAACTTTGGCCTACCAAAAAATTCTCCACAACTTATCGATAACCCCGGTGGTACATGGCAGAGCGATCAAGACTTCATCCTCACTTCGCTATCTGCCACCAGTAACTCCATTGCTTTTGCAGTGGAGGCTACAACTCCCTATAATATGGTCCGAATATTTCGGACCACGACAACATATTCCATACCTATTACTACGTGGGGGCCCAAACTAATCCGCCTCTACTTTCCACCCCTATCCATATCCTACGACATCATAGACACCAAATCATCTTTTCTTTCGCTTACAATTAATGGGTTTAATATTTTGCGCAACTTTAGCGCGTACGCTGTTATGGCCCACGCTAATGCGCACACCAACACCACCGCTGATGTAGGATCACCTACATCTGGTTCTGATGAACTAACACGGATCAATACCATGATTCATCATATGGAAGATGCTCAAATTCAAGGTTCAAATGTTAAGTCTTTTAATTTTGTAATCATGAACTAAATCTTCTTCTTTAATTTTTATTTTGTATTTTCATTTTTATAATGAAACAAAGTCTTAGAGATGATTAAGCCAGGTTTAGGATCAAGCTTAATCATGTCTCATGTTTAGTTAGTCGAGTTGTAATTTTTATTTTATTGAGTCTAATATTTATTTTGCTCATGGGACGTTTTTTACAAAATTAAAATGCATGGATCAAAACAACCAATCAAATTCTCCAAATTGAGCCGTTGCATTCTTCAAAACTAGCTGATTTACCACAGCCATATGTTTTGAAGATTGAGTGGGATTTTTATGATAATATCTCTTACAAATCAGCCACAAATAATCCCAAGAAGATAGAAGAGCTGATTTGCAAATCCCAAAGAAAAATTAGCTGTTAGAGACAACAAAACTAGCTGTTAGAGACAACAAAAAAAAATCAGCAAAAATCTCCTTGTTCTTTTACTAGCTGTTGCATTTTATTGCCATTTTGATTGTACTTTCATTTTCAAAGTTTGTACTCATTGCTGAATGCTTTAGTATAAATAGGATGTATGCACTCTTGTAATTCACAACCTGATTTTTACATTCTGAATACAAAACAACCCTTGAGCAAATCCCTTTGTTCTCTCTTTGCAATTTACTTTAACTTGGATTGGTTTTAGTAAGTTGAAGTTCCTATGCTTTTCATTCTTTTGGCTTAAAGTTTGAATGTGTTCTTAGGAGCCCTTGGTTTTAATTTGTGGTGAATCTGTATCAAATTAATCCTTGGATCAGCCATTTTCAAGTTGTTCAATTCAACATATCTTTTCTTAGTTCTTCTTATTACAAAACCCACAAAAATCACAAAAAAAAACATTTTATAATATCACCTACACTTCAGCCTTAATTGCTGAAATTTCGAAACCTCAAAACATACGTGTGCATATAGTTTGGTCCTTGTTCAAAACATAGCCAACCTATATCATCTTGGTATCAGAGCCAAGGCTACGCTCCTAGCCTTAATTTCGTTCATTCACAAAGCAAAACACCATGTCTCAAAGTGGTGAAGGAGAAACAAGTGATTTGAGCAGAATTGTTGAAGAGCAAAATGCCACCATTAATTACTTACGAGCCCAACTTAAAGAGTTTTTAGACCTAAAACGCACCTTAAGGGAAGGTGGGTATTATGAATCTGAAAGTCCTAAAGTTAATAGGCAAACAAGCCGTGGAGATGATCTTAAAGTCGACATTCCAGAATTTGAAGGAAGATTAGATGGAGATGAGTTCCTTGAATGGGTAAGAACTGTTGAAAGAGTATTTGATTACAAGAATACAGATGAAGAAAAGAAGGTAAAGATAGTAGCCTTAAAATTGCGCAAATATGCTTCTACTTGGTGGGCTAACAAATGTGCAAAACGAGAAAGAGAAGGGAAAGACAAGATTAGATCATGGGAAAAGATGAAGAAGCAAATGAAGGAAAAGTTTCTGCCTTCATACTACATGCAAGAGAATTTCACCAAACTTCAACATCTACAACAAGATGGCAGGAGTGTAGAAGAGTATGGTCGAGAGTTCGAGACAATGATCATGAGATGCGACCTGAAGGAGGATGATCATCAAACTTTGGTAAGATTTTTAAATGGTTTAGATTCAAAAATCAGAAACATTGTTGAATTACAACCTTATGCTTGCCTTGATGATTTAATTAACCTTGCACATAAAGTGGATAAACAACAAAGAACTAAAATGAAGGAAACCTCACGTTTCACTTCAGCAAGAACTACCAATTTCAATTCCTACCAAGAGAACACTCCCCATTCCTATTCTAAAGCCCATTCACAAGATTCAACAGCTTTGCAAAACAATAATTCAAAGCAGCCCCTAAGCATGCCCAATACACCCAAACCAAACACCAATTCATTCACACCTAGGAGATGTTTTAAGTGTCAAGGCCTAGGACATATTTCTTCCGAATGCCCAAACCGAAAAATGGTGAACTTGGTTGAATTTGATGATCATCAAGAGGAAAACGAGGAGGATTTCTGTGACGATGCTGAACTTGATGAGGAAATAATATACCCGGATGAAGGAGAATTATTGGTTATGCGAAGAGCTCTTAGTGGGGTCAAAGCCAAAGATCCAAACCCACAAAGGGAAGCAATATTCCACACAAAATGTACAGTTAAAGGTAAGATCTGTTCGCTTATCATTGATGGAGGAAGTTGCACTAATGTCGCTTCAAAGACTATGGTGGACAAGCTTAATCTCACCGCCACTCCACACCCCAAGCCATACATGATTCAATGGTTGAATCAAAACAAAGGTATTCCTGTAAACTCTCAAGTTTTGCTTTCATTTTCCATTGGTAATAGCTATAAGGAGAGTCTTTTATGTGATGTTATACCTATGGATGCATGTCATGTTTTATTAGGTAGGCCGTGGCAGTATGATAGGAAAGTTATGCATGATGGTTTTAAAAACACACATACTTTTGTTTTAAATAACAAACAGATAACTTTAGCACCATATGCACCTAACGCTAATTCTAAATTGCAAGCAACTTTAACTAATTTTCATTCTTTAATTCCTATACTTAAAAGTGAACAACATGAACTTGAGGAACGAAAAGAATTGTTATTGCTAAATGATGAAACTGAATCTGTTTTGCATGATCACCCTTTAATTGAACCTGTGCTTGATGAATTTGCATATGTTTTTCCTAATGAAATACCAAATGGACTTCCACCTAAAAGGGATATACAACATAAAATTGATTTCATTCCCGGTTCCTCATTGCCTAACAAACCAGCCTATAGGACTAATCCTAAGGAAACCGAAGAAATTAGGAGACAAGTTGATGATTTTTAGCTAAAGGTTTGATTAGAGGATCCATAAGTCCTTGTGCCGTTCCTACTTTACTTGTGCCAAAAAAGAATGGAGAAATGAGGATGTGTGTGGATAGTAGAGCCATCAATAGAATCACTATCAAGTATAGATTTCCCATACCTAGACTTAATGATTTGTTAGATGACCTATATGGCTCTAAAGTTTTCTCTAAGATTGACCTGAGGAGTGGATATCACCGAGTTAGAATCCATGAGGGGGATGAGTGGAAAACCACATTTAAGAGTAAGGAAGGACTCTATGAATGGTTAGTTATGCCCGTTGGTTTATCTAATGCACCTTCTACCTTTATGAGACTTGTGAACCAAACCTTGAAGCCTTTCTTAGGTCACTTTGTAGTGGTTTATTTTGATGATATGTTACCAAGCTTGAGGTCAAGCTTCTCCAAAGAAGGGGAGGATGATGTAGGATCACCTACATCTGGTTCTGATGAACTAACACGGATCAATACCATGATTCATCATATGGAAGATGCTCAAATTCAAGGTTCAAATGTTAAGTCTTTTAATTTTGTAATCATGAACTAAATCTTCTTCTTTAATTTTTATTTTGTATTTTCATTTTTATAATGAAACAAAGTCTTAGAGATGATTAAGCCAGGTTTAGGATCAAGCTTAATCATGTCTCATGTTTAGTTAGTCGAGTTGTAATTTTTATTTTATTGAGTCTAATATTTATTTTGCTCATGGGACGTTTTTTACAAAATTAAAATGCATGGATCAAAACAACCAATCAAATTCTCCAAATTGAGCCGTTGCATTCTTCAAAACTAGCTGATTTACCACAGCCATATGTTTTGAAGATTGAGTGGGATTTTTATGATAATATCTCTTACAAATCAGCCACAAATAATCCCAAGAAGATAGAAGAGCTGATTTGCAAATCCCAAAGAAAAATTAGCTGTTAGAGACAACAAAACTAGCTGTTAGAGACAACAAAAAAAAATCAGCAAAAATCTCCTTGTTCTTTTACTAGCTGTTGCATTTTATTGCCATTTTGGTTGTACTTTCATTTTCAAAGTTTGTACTCATTGCTGAATGCTTTAGTATAAATAGGATGTATGCACTCTTGTAATTCACAACCTGATTTTTACATTCTGAATACAAAACAACCCTTGAGCAAATCCCTTTGTTCTCTCTTTGCAATTTACTTTAACTTGGATTGGTTTTAGTAAGTTGAAGTTCCTATGCTTTTCATTCTTTTGGCTTAAAGTTTGAATGTGTTCTTAGGAGCCCTTGGTTTTAATTTGTGGTGAATCTGTATCAAATTAATCCTTGGATCAGCCATTTTCAAGTTGTTCAATTCAACATATCTTTTCTTAGTTCTTCTTATTACAAAACCCACAAAAATCACAAAAAAAAAACATTTTACAATATCACCTACACTTCAGCCTTAATTGCTGAAATTTCGAAACCTCAAAACATACGTGTGCATATAGTTTGGTCCTTGTTCAAAACATAGCCAACCTATATCAACCGCGCCGGTAACAGACGGTCTTGTAAGAGAGATTTACATCTCTTTAGACGAAGGAGAGGGGCAAAGGGCTATAAACCTAACTTTCTCACCAAGTAACCCGGATGGATTTGGGTTTATAAACGGGTTAGAGATTATATCTGTGCCGGATGGGTTGTATGTTAACCGTTCGTCATCCAATATGGTTCCATATCTTGAGGGTGGGTTTCAAAATTATTTGAATAACCTGTTTAATTTTTCGGATTCAATAGCTATGGAAAATATTATCCGGTTGAACGTTGGCGGGCCGACTGTGGATCCGAGTGAGGATTCCGGACTTCGCCGGACTTGGTTCGGCATAGACGATGACTACATGATGTAAGTTCAACAATATTTTTCAAATTTCCTGAATTTAATTTTAGACAATTGTCTTCTAATTTTCTTTGTTTCACCGATAAACTTAAACTATGTGGTGGATAGATAATTTTGGGTCACCAGGAAGTAATTAATTTATTAGTGTCAAGTAAAAAAATAAATAGTATTTTTTTCTTACAAAGTTATAAATTACTTTCTTCGTTTCTTATAAAGTTTCCATAAGGAATGTAAATGAAAACAAGAAAATATAATATTTTCGATAATGAATATATTATTTTATTAAATAATAATTTTATTTAATGAAAAAAAGTATGCACCATATATAATTATTAAAAAAATTGAAACAAAGTCATTGAAAAAATTATAAGAATTATAACTAATAAAAAAATATTTTTATAAAATTAATGAGAAATATGTAAGGATCATAAGAAATATACAAATGTTAAAATGAAGTTAGTGGCTAGAAAATATGTGACAATTATAAGGATTATTATTAAAATATTAAAATAAGATTGAAAAGGTTATTTTTATTTGAAATTTATGATATAAAAATAAAAAATTCTTTAAGTAACAATAAAAATGCAATCTTCATAGCTCTATACTTATGTGATAATATGCATTTTCAGTATTCAACCAAAAGAAAAAGAAAAAAACAATTTCTAAGAATTTTTTTAAGTTATTAATTTTTTAAGAAATTAAAAATTTTATAGGAATTTAAGTATTTATTTGTTGACCAAACAAGCTCTTGGTAATATAATTGACCAATATGTCGATTATAGCAGTGACATCTTTGACTTGTGTGCAGAGTTTGAATGTGTTTACTACATCACACACTAATATGTATATGTATACTTGTTTCTTCCTGTGTTTGCTAAGTTCAATGCGTTTATAAGATCTCAAATACAATAATATGACCAATAATGTGTTTGCTAAGTTCACACACTAATATGTCGATTATAGCTCTTGGTAAGTATTTTATAAGATCGAGTTAAACATAATTAAAAATACAATAATATGATATTATATTGATATGTGTGGAGAGACGAATAAAATAAGATCTCAAATGGTTATATATTTTTCTCATATAATAATCGCAATATTTAACATACTATAGAATAAAGAACAATGTAAAATTATTCTATAAAGCATAAAAAAAACGGAGGAAATATGCAATATAGAAGTATAATCACGTCTCTTCTCACTATAGGCTACAAGTGTGCATCATGCAATACAAGTCTTCTGTATATTTGAAGTATATAATCCCACTTTAAACGTTAGATGAATGAGATTCTAATTCTTAACATGACCTTTTGAAGTCATATCAAGTACTCAATTTATCCAAAAGTTTAATTAGATGATTAAGTAATCATTTTAAACTGCAAATACAATTTTAAATTCGGAATAATAGCACTATACTACTTTTATGTACTTATTTTATAATTATATATATATATATATATATATATATATATATATATATATATATATATATATATATATATATATATATATATATATATATATATATATATATTTATTTATTTATTTATTTATTTATTTTTATTGATTATATTGAGTTGTACCTTAGCTTGTGTTGAACACATGTAACTTTGCTATTGTATTTGGTTTCATTCGTCTCTTCTTTGCAGTGCTCTTTTTATTTGAGCGTCGCTTTGACTGTATCCCTCTTGCCCTGTCTTCAGATGGGGTGTAGGTATGATTTGTCGGTCACGAACCCACAAACCCAGTCCTAAGCGGAATCTATCGTATATGATGGTAAATTGATTAATTTTATTTTTATGTTATACATGATCAGTTATGGTCTAAACTCCACAATATCCTACGACGATACTACAATCAATTATACGGTTGCAACACTATCGTATACGGCGCCAGAATTAGTGTACTTGACAATGAGGGAGATGGGACCATATGTTGGAGAATTGAAGAAAAACCAAAATTTGACATGGTTGTTCGAGGTCGATGTTGGATTTAATTATCTTGTGAGGCTCCATTTTTGCGAGTTAGATTCCACAATCAACAGCAATGACCAAAGAAGTTTCGACGTTAGTATCAACAATCAAATGGGTGCACATGATATTGATGTTTTTGCGCTAACTGGTGGCATTTTCATTCCAATGTATCGAGATTTCGTTACGCTCTTTGAAGGTAGTGATACCATCATAGCTAGTGTCGAAACCAGAGGTCTTCTTTCAGTGACACTTACTCCCGACCCTACCACAACGTAAGTTAATCATTGTTTTTTATGGGTAAGAAATCGAGAATCCGGCCCCTGCATGAGGAGGCTAGGAGTCAAGCATTGATTTTCCCCTGGGTTAAAAATTGAACGCCTATCATAAGAATGAATGGAAAGACTTTTCTACAATACATTTGCATAGATTTTAACCAAGTCAAACTCACTGTCTTTGACGGTGTTTTTTTAGTCTTCTAACCCAAAAAATTACATTTTTAGCCAATGTAGGTTTAAAATCGCTATTTAAGATAGCAATTTCACGAGAAGTTTAGTTTTCAACTGTTTTTACCTGAAGCCCATTTCTCTTTTTTTTAAAAAAAATAAATTTTTTTTTACTAATAATTAATCATTAGGGTAAAAGTCTTAAGCTAATGATTAAGACCCCATGATATAATAAATAGGGTAAAAATCATTAGGGTAAAACAAAACAAATATTCATATAATAATTAATCAGCTAATAATTATTTTCATTAATATAAACAAGATATATTTCATAATAAATACAAATATATTTACTGTTGTAAATATATATTCTTGACATAATATTTAAAAAAGTTGATGTTGTTTCATATTAAGAAAATTAGGATAAGACTTTTTGTCACACTACAATAAATTTTTTATTTTTTAATTGTTTTAAATAAATACACAACAATATAGTTAGAGTTTAGTTTTCAAATTTGCAATAATGGTCAACTGTTGCTCTGTGTTTTTAGGTATAATGATGTCATGCTCAATGGATTGGAGATTTTCAAGTTAAGTTCTTCAAATGGTTCTCTTGCTGCACCAAATCCTACTCTTGCTGCACCAAATCCTACTTTCCCTTTACAAAGTAATAATCTTATTATTTGCCGTTTAGACTTTGTCAACCTTTCTAATAATAAGATTTGATTCTAATATGTTATGTGAGAAATGGGCTCTATCAGTTGCAAATATATAATAAACGGAGGAAGTAGAATTCCAGCCACAACCATATGTTATGTTAAAAATTGTCTCTATCAGTTGCAAATATATAATAAACGGAGGAAGTAGAATTCTAGCCACAACCATAAGCATATATAATAAGTTGGGGCTCCATCGACCACTGGTCTGATCACGCACTTACATGCTTCAGGCATGTCATGTATAGGTTCAAGCCATGTTTGATCTAGTACTAATAATTGATAGAATATATAACGTACATATCTCGAGGCTTTAATATTAGTTTAAGCTTTTGGTTGTAACTTCAAGATATATTATATATTTTGTCAGTTGATAAAATATTCAATAGAATATCCCAAGATTTTAGCTATTGATTTGGGTTAAGTATCCTGTCATTAGTTCAGATAAGTTCCAATTAGAGTTAATTACCTAGATTGAATTTACTACTATAATAAAAGTATTATTTTTGAGATTAGATTTACTACTTGGAAAATATCTATTTGCTATTGTGTTGATCACTTTTGTGATTTCGAAAACCCTGACATCATCCTGGCCCTTCTATGTATTTTAAAAAAATATATAACTGGATTGATTTATGTCTAAGTAGTATAATGCTCTTGCATCTTTTAAATTTGTTACATCATAATCTCCAATTTGATGACATTTTGGCTAAAATATAATAAAATGCAAAGAACAGAGGAATGTTTAATGGTTATCATTTTCATCATTATTTCTTGCAAAAGTTTCACTAAACAAATCTTGGTTGCACATTGTAGGACATGAACATGGTCTAACCAAAATCATGATCATCTTCATCATACTTGGTAAATTCATCATTTCCTATCCATCTTTGCTCTACTTAAGAAGTTTTAGATTTTCCTTTCAACTCTTGTTCGCAATTAGTAACTGTGAACAGCTTCGTGTAAAAAACACTTGCTGCCTCCTTTTTTTGAACAAAGGAGACCTGGGATACAAACCCAAATCTAACATCATATCAGAGTTTGCGCATGTTAAAGTGTCCATTATTATTCATATGTATATCATTCAACATCAGAAAAAGAGAAACAGAATATGCAAATTAAGAAACTAGAAGAATAATTTCAACTACACTATAAATTATCGTAAACGTTCTTCGAACTTATAAGTAGATTACAAAAATTCAATATTCTAAACAAAAATTTAAAAAAAGAACCCTAAAAAATTCTACCCAAATTAGAAACTAATTCAATTAAATTAAAAAAGTAAACTAATTTATAGAGAATTTGGACAATTAAAATCAGCCTTGGTTATAACTTGAAATTCGGGCCTCCCATTTTGAATGTTTCGCTTTCATTTAATATTATTTTCTATATTCCAACAAAACTATCAAACAACTTTACACAGTGCAGTGGCATGCATACCACATTCATTGGTGTAGGTTGTGACTTTGATTCCAGCAATGCTTATATACTCTTCATTTTTTTTTCCTAAGAGATGGGGTTACATGGGAACCCCATGCTAACGAACTTGGTACACCTATGCTTTTACTTCAATTTTTATTTGAATTGTTCAGACTCATTTTTTTCAACTTGTGGTCTTACCGGTGAAGCTAACTCCTATGTGAATATTTTCTTTTCAGGAATTGGAATAGGCATATGCATGTTAATTGCACTAATCCTCTTGTACAAAAAGATGAACTCGATGATCGAGAAAAGTAAAGAAATTGAAACATTGTTGAAACAACATGGATCCCTCGGTCCAAAGAGGCATACTTATGCAGATTTGAAGAGAATTACAAACTCCTTCAAAATCAAGCTAGGTGAAGGAGGTTACGGTATTGTATACAAAGGAAAACTACATTGTGGGGATCAAGTGGCAGTGAAAATTCTCAAGAGATCATCGAATCGAGATATGGATATGGTGGAATTCATCAATGAAGTTGCAAGTATCGGAAACACCAATCATAAAAACATTGTGAAACTCCTAGGCTTTTGTTACGAGGGTTCAAAACGCGCTCTTATATATGACTACATGCCTTGCGGATCTCTTGAAAAGTTCACACATGGGGGCAGAGACGAAAACAATCAACAACTCTCATGGAAAAGTTTATTTGAAATCGCGATTGGGATTGCAAGAGGGCTAGAGTACTTGCACCAAGGGTGCAACACGAGAATATTACACTTTGACATTAAGCCCCAAAACATTCTATTAGACGAGAATTATTGCCCCAAGATATCTGATTTTGGCCTGGCTAAGATATGCCCACAAAAGGACAGCATAATATCAATGTCAGATGCCAGAGGAACTGGAGTGTACATTGCACATGAGGTTTTCTTCAAGAGATTTGGCGGAGTTTCTCATAAATCAGATGTTTATAGTTACGGAATGTGGGTTTTGGAAATCGTTGGGTGTCGAAAAAATATTGATGCGAAATTGGAACATAGTAGTGAGCAGTATTTTCCGCATTGGATTTACAAGCAACTCGAGGAAGTTGAAGAGATCGATCAAATCGACACCACAAACAACAACGAGGGATCAGTACTCAAAAGGAAGATGGTTGTAGTGGGTTTATGGTGCATACAAACCAACCCCTTCACCCGACCAAATATGACTCGAGTTGTAGAAATGCTCGAAGGAACACTCGACTTGCTGCAGATTCCTCCGATTCCATCTCTTGCTTCTCCTTTGAGATCACACGAAATTTCTACCACTCTAGATGAAATCTTATTAGGTGGACTTTTTGTATCCTCCATTTGATGGTCTAGTTAGACAATGTAGCCATTATAGTGAGCTTTTTAGCTTTGTGTAAATGATTGTCTCCAATAAGTGCAACATAATTTGCTAGTTAATTCGCTTATGTTATATTTGGAAACGATGATTATTGGTTTAATTTCATGTTTGGCAAATCAATGAATTCAATTTTGAATTGAAGTCATTTCTACCATTGTATTAAAAGTAGATAAAGTTAAGAATGTGAGAATGATTCACAATCTTGTTATTTTCAAATTCTTTCTTTATGATTTCACAATTAAAATTTACAATTTAAAATGAATTTATTAGTTCCAAACACAACTTTAGGAAATCACCATCGATGATTTTATTCTTCTCCGCAATTTCTTGAAGTTGTAAAACAAACTGTAGGCCCCAAACAACATCCCCAACCGATGGACGTTCGCTACCTTGATTTGGCCTTTTAAATTCGGGTCTATGATAATATTTTTATAATTTTTATATGTACGTAGTTTAAGATATTAATAATGGCAAATCCTAATATTAAGAGGCGAACGTGTGTCTCAATTGAAGAACTCAATTTGCAATGGGTGTTTGAAACTTCTCAAAATATTGATTATAACTAAATTATCTCCAATCTTTAAACATGGAACATGCCATTACAAGGCTTTTTCTCTAAGAAAAATGCATTTATAGAAATAAAAAATAGAATAAAAGTCTTTTCTTATTTATATCGATCTCATCGTAAACGGTCTTAAATTAGGCTAAATAGTCTTACTAAATTAGTTAACACATTCACTTTAGTACTCAAAATACTCACTTTAGTTGTTTAATACTTTAACACATCATTTTATATGCTAAAACTAACATTTTTTGAATATTATAGCACTCATTTTTGTTCTTTAAAAGAGTCAGTCAATTTGGTAGATGGTAATAAATGGTAGTAATGGAAATAAAAACTAGTGTAATTTTGATTGAAAGATCTCTTGGCTACCTTGATGGCCATGCTTGTCCAACTTCAATTATCTCATTTTCTTCATACAATTCATTCCAATGCATTACCATTGGGAGAGGTGGTATTAGGTGGTAATGAAAATTTGTAAACAAAAGTATTTTTTTGTGATCAAAGTTTCATCACCATGGGAATGACATGGAAATTGAGATGAAATAAAACACTATAAATCATTTCCATTATCACTATTTAGTATCACTAACCAAACGGATCGTTAATACCATATGATCGTGAGACAGTTTCATACTTGCTCTTGTAGCTTGGAGGAGAGTGGCATTATTACTGAGTGGGCTTTATATCATGGCAAAAACTTGGGAGAGACTGCCTCAATATGAGGCGGTACAATTGGGCTGGCCCAAAAGCTAAAAATTAAAAAAATAAAAACGGCGCAAAACCCCAAAATTAGAAAATAAATTTAATTTTGATTTTAAAGATATCAATTCTGACATTTAAGTGATCAATTTCAACTTAAAGTAAACCTTAGATAAATCAATTAAAATAAAAATATTTTTTTACCTAAAAGTGATCAATTTTGATATTAAAGTAATCAATTTCTATTTACAAGTTTATAACCTTAAATGGACAATTATTTAAAAGTCTTCAATTTTGATGTTAAAGTGATCAATTCAAACGTTGAAGTGATCAAAAAGGTGATCAATTAAATGATACAATTATAACTTACAAAAGAAACCAATTATATTTATGACCTTAAAGGTATCAATTATGACCTTTTGATCAATTATTGATCGCGTATAGTAAAAATTTATAATTAAACCGATTGAACTATTGGTCTCAATATAAGACGATGGCTCCTAAAACCTTCTGTTTTATCATTTCATTTTCTGTTTATTAAGCTTGATATCACTTGTGTTTCTCTGGGCCAAAAAATAAGGGCATAGAACTCATTATAACCCAAAAGGTTTAGTTACGAAATTTTGTATTTATGTTCATATATGTAGAGTCTAATAGCTATATGGGTTCTCAACCTCTCTAGGGTACCAATCCTTCCTTCTAATATCAATCAATTTGTAACATACTAGCTATTGGAATATATATATATATATATATATATATATATATATATATATATATATATATATATATATATATATATATATATATATATATATATATATATATATATATATATATATATATATGTATATATATATATATATATATATGTATATATATATATATATATATGTATATATATATATATATATATATATATATATATATATATATATATATATATATATATATATATATATATATTTAAATGTATAAGAATATCATAAAACGTTAATTTTGATTTTGAAACGCTAAAAGTTGTAATGTTTTGAAAACAGTTACATCTACCACTAAACACTACTTAAAATGTTGTTTAGCCGAGCAATTACTATTCACAAATTCCTGTGTAGAGACGGTCTCACCATGAGACGTTCATCATACAAGGGTTGAATAACCCAACTAATACAAATATTAACATATGTGCTTCTTATTTTGTGGTCGTCTCATCGAGAAATGTTCTTTCACAAAAATAGCTCAGTATTATTTTATCCTTATTATTAAACTGCTATTCGAACAGCGCTCTAAATAAACATATGATAAATCAAAAATAATCCAAATTCAATTAAGGCAAACCATAACACCAATTTTTCTCACTTGTAAGAAATCCAAATGAATAAAATCAAAGTGAGTCACACCAACATTACAATTATTTGTTGATGATAGGAAAGCAGGAGACAAGAAGTTCATGCATATAAATCATTACTCTATTGATTTTACAATAATTTGTGAATAAATTATTAAGTAAATGAATGGAGAAGGTTAGCTAATTGGATAATGTGAACAAATATATATAAATATATATATATATATATATATATATATATATATATATATATATATATATATATATATATATATATATATATATATATATATATATATATATATATATTTATTTATTGATTATATTGAGTTGTACCCTAGCTTGTGTTGAACACATGTAACTTTGCTATTGTATTTGGTTTCATTCGTCTCTTTCTTTGCAGTGCAGGGTGTAGGTATGATTTGTCAGTCACCAACCCACAAACCCAGTCCTAAGCGGAATCTATCGTATATGATGGTGAATTGATTAATTTTATTTTTATGTTGTACATGATCAGTTATGGTCTAAACTTCACAATGTCCTACGACGATACCACATTCAATTATACAGTTGCAACACCATCGTATATGGCGCCAGAATTAGTGTACTTGACTATGAGGGAGATAGGACCATATGTTGGAGAATTGAAGAAAAACATAAATTTGACATGGTTGTTCGAGGTCGATGTTGGATTTAATTATCATGTGAGGCTTCATTTTTGCGAGTTAGATTCCACAATTAACAACACTGGCCAAAGACGTTTCGACGTTACTATTAACAATCAAATGGGTGCACATGATATTGATGTTTTTGCGCTAACT
Source organism: Amaranthus tricolor (assembly GCF_026212465.1). Taxonomy (NCBI): domain Eukaryota; kingdom Viridiplantae; phylum Streptophyta; class Magnoliopsida; order Caryophyllales; family Amaranthaceae; genus Amaranthus; species Amaranthus tricolor. The sequence continues at coordinate 1,142,062 of NC_080062.1, forward strand.
GGTGGCATTTTCATTCCAATGTATCGAAATTTCGTTACACTCTTTGAAGGTAGTGGTACCAACAAAGCTAGTGCCGAAACCAGAGGTCTTATTTCAGTGACATTTACTCCTGACCCTACCGCAACGTAAGTTAATCATTATTTTTTATGGGTAAGAAATCGAGAATCCGATCCCTGCATGAGGAGGCTTGGAGTCAAGCATTGATTTTTCCCTGGGTTAAAAATTGAACGCCTATCACAAGAATGAATGGAAAGATTTTCTACAATACATTTGCATATATTTTAACCAAGTCAAACTCGCCGTGTGTTTTTTTAATCTTTTGACCCAAAAACTTACATTTTTAGCCAATATGGGTTTAAAATCGCTATTTAAGATAGCAATTTTACGTGAAGTTTACTTTTCCAACTGTTTTTACCTGAAGCCTATTTCTCTATTTTTTTAAAAATAAAAAAAAAATTCTTTTTTTTAGTTTGTTCATTTTTCTTGCCACATTTTATTTTATGGAAGTGGTCCCCCACCACGGAAAATTTTGTCATATACAAATTTTTCCTTACTTTAAAGTTAATCCAGCTTTATGCAATATAATTGATTTTACAATTTCTTAGTCTTTGTATTATATATGATTCATTATTGCAATTTCAAAAGAGCATATAGAATAATTATTTGTTTGATAACAAGAATATTTTCCTTCTAAAAATACTTTATTTAATGACTTTTTCAAATTTGCATTGAAGTTGAAACTTTTCTCTTTTTTTTCTAGATATGACAATCTCTTGCTCAATGGATTGGAGATTTTCAAGTTGGAGATTTTCTAGATATGAATTTAACATCTTTACAAGGTAATAATCGATCGTCGAATAGTTCTCATCATTTAATACCGATTATCGGAGGCATCCGTGGTGCTATTCTAGTAGTCGCACTCATATCATCAATATTTCATAATCATTTTCCGAAGAAAAAAGGAGAAACAAAAATTCATGAAACAATGAGCAAAGATGATACTAGCAAGCTTAAGTGGATTTCGTCGTTGGATTATTCTGGATCTAATGCAACTACCGCTAGTGTGATTTCTTCTCTGCAGTCCGATCTTTGTCGACTTCTCTCATTTGCGCAAGGTAGGGTTGCTACGAACGATTTCGACGACGATTTGATCATAGGAACCAGTGGGTTCGGTAAAGTTTACAAGGGTTCAATAGATGATGGAGCCACTATTGTGGCCATAAAACGTCTTACGACAACATCGAAGCAAGGCGCTCGCGAGTTTGAAACAGAAATCGAGATGCTATCGAGACTACGTCACGTACATTTGGTGTCCTTAATAGGATATTGTGACAAACACGGTGAAATGATCATAGTTTACGAGTATATGCCACGTGGCACTCTTCGAGATCACTTGTTGTACAAGAATCCCGAGAGAAGCGAGAACCATACACCATTGTCGTGGAAGCAACAACTTATAATTTGTCTTGGATCAGCTCGCGGTTTGCACTATCTTCACGCGGGTGCTAAACAATTGATTATTTATCGAGATGTCAAGTCTACGAATATTCTTCTTGATGATAAGTGGACGGCCAAAGTCTCAGACTTTGGCTTTTCAAAGGTAGGACCCACTCCTGGTGATATGGGTCCTACCCATGTTAGTACCGCTGTTAAAGGTAGTGTTGGATATTTAGATCCAGAGTACTATCGACGTCAACAATTGACAGAGAAATCAGATGTATACTCCTTCGGAGTTTTGTTGTTCGAGGTTTTATGTGCTCGATTTGCGATGAACCCTAATCTACCCAAGCAACAAGTGAACTTAGCAGTGTGGGCTCGTTAAAACTACAAAAATAAAACCCTCCACACAATTGTCGATCCAAATGTAACAGGGCAAATTGCACCCGAATGTCTAAGAAAATTTGGAGAAGTGGCAGAAATGTGTACATGAGAATATGGAAGTGATCGTCCTTCGATGGGGGACGTAGTTTGGGGCATTGAATTTGCCATACAACTACAAGAAACCGCGGAGAAAATTATGCAAAACAATTTAAGTGATGATCCTCAAGGAGAAATTTTAGATTCTACGATAAGTTTTAAACATGATGGGGCAAATGCATTAGGTTCAATGTATATTGATGATGAGTCGACCACATTAAATGATGATTTTTCTGATACTAAGATGGTTGATATGGGCACAAAAAAGTTATTGGATAGTAGAACTACTACATTTAATTCATCGGAATCACCCATAATTGATATGAAGTCTGGTTCGGTTTTTTCTGAAATTATCGACCCAAAAGCCAGATGACTCGTACAAATTGTTGTATGAGCCGATTTCTCTATAAATGTGTTTCATACGACACGAGAATATAAGATTTTTATTTCTCTTACAAGAGTATCTAAAAGAAATAAGAAAATATATTTTTTTTGTAAATTTTTTTTTGAGGATAATAAATAAAACTGTTAATTTGTTAATTAGTATTATATTTTGAGAATATTTCAAGGTACGGTTGTGTTTTTAATATGAATAATTATATCATAAAAATATAAGACGCATAAGTGCCGTGTTAGTCCATTTCATTTTTTAGTTTTTTTTTAAGAAAATCTAATAATTTATTGATAAAAATATCTACAACAGAGTAACAATTGATCAAATACATAACAATTTTAATCAAACAAAATTTTACTCTCTCCTACTCTTCCTACTTGTCCCAATTACTTTTTGGTTACTATTCAATAATCACTCTTAATTTGTATTTTATTCTTAATCTATAACTTAAAATATAATCAAGCGGGATTTTATTTCATTCGTCTCAATACAATGATTACTAATATCAACTTTTCATAATTTTTAATTATGCACAATTAAAGATATTAAAAGTTAAAAGGTTACCTCGACAAGTGTAAAACAGGCAAAAGAGACAAGTATGTTGAATATAAGGGAGTATATAAAGAAAAGTCATGATCATTATAAAGGAGATCCAATACTAAAGTCTTCCCTCTATCATGATCATTATAAGGTTGATAGTAGCCCCAAAATTTACAATGAAGGTTCGAATTTTTTGAGAGAAAAAAAGAGAGAGAAGAGAGCAAGATTAGCAATTTATAAAAGTCTAGTTTTTTTCTACTTTGCCACATACATACATAACAAAATTCTTTTTTACTCTTCTCAAATGGAATTATAAAATTTTATGTCAAATTTTAATTAATAATTCTCATTAATTTATATAAAAAAATATATTCATATGTGAATATTGATAAATTCGTCTCGATATATATTTATTAAATATTATTTATTATAACTTTTAATAATTTATAATAAAAATTATTTAACTTTTATATTTACATTAAAATCTAAAAACAAAAATTACAAGAATAAAAGAAAATGTAGCGATAAAAGTAAGAATACTTTTGGGAGAGACTTGTATACTAAGTAGACAAATTGGACAAGTCAATTGGTGAGTGGCAAAATGAGACTTGAGAGTCAAGATCAACCCTCAAAGTTAGGGCAACTGTTTCTTTATTTTAGATTATAATTTATTGGGGCCTTCAAGTAAAATAAGAACAAATTTCATAAAGTTGTTGAATTTTCTTCTATGCTAAAAACCATTTTGATAAATTGATTGATCATAGCTTTTGTTTTTTATTGGAAGATGGCAAATAAGGAGTCCAAGGTTGGACCTGCCTAGGCTATCAACTAATTTATTTAAATTAAAATCTATTTGTTTTGAATTGTTTGAAGTATTATAACCTTTTTTATTCTAATGTAATAATACCTCATATGGTTTTTCACATTTTTTATACATCATTTTAATTTTTAATGTGTCCAAAAGTGTTTGTTAAAAATTATAAAAAGTTAATGATAATAAAATATACATTGAGACGAATCAAACAAGATCGCATATACTTATTAATATATTGAGAATAATAGCTACTCTTGTGAAAAACCGGCTCTCGGTGAAACGATCTCAAAACAAGAAGCTTATTTATTAAAAATTATAAATTGAGTTATTCAACTCATGATTGATGAACGTCTCACAATAAGACCGTGTCACACAACAATTTGTGTGAGAATAAAATAAAACTAGAATAATTGGTGAATAGTATGAAAAAAAAAAATCATCTAATAAGAATAGGAAGGAGTAAAAAAAAATGACAATTGAGTTGGATCCACCTATATATATAGATGAGTCATCAAAAACGACTAAATTTACTTAAAGGCTAATAAGCAAAAAACATACTTCCTCCGTCTCTTTTGAGTGCCTATTTGATTATACACACTATTCAATGTATTGTTTTAATTCATAATGTCTAAAATTATGGATAATAAAAATTATAAAAAATTAATATTAATAAAATTTACATTAAGACTAATCAAGAAAGATCCAACTTGACATTTTTTTGTTAATATATTAAAAATAAAAATACAAATTAAGGGTAATCTTTAATTTTTAATTTTTAATGTAAAACATATAGAGTTAGGAGTCATATAATATACCCCAAACCAATCCTTGATTTGGCCTATGTGCATAATTTTGTATTTACAAGACTAGGTTTTTATACAATGTAAATATCTATGGGGAAATAAATATTAAACCAAAAGAGAGTATTATTAGAGCATAAAATAAAAAAATATATAATTATCCTCAATGGTAATAAATGGTTATAAAGCGATGGATGGAGAAAGACAAATTGAAAAATTAATCCTTTCATTATGAGGGTAAAACATATCGAACATTTGTCCCCAAAATAAAATGATAATTTTCCATTACCCTCGTATTATATTATCATCTTTTTTATTTTCATAATTTGACTTTTCTTCTCTTCTTAAATATTCACATAGATCCAAGTATGCTTTTAAAGTTAAAAATTTAGCTAATGGTGACCTTTAGCTTGATGTTAACTTTATAAACAATAGATGTAATCTAAGTGTTATTGCAAAAGCTAAATTCTCCAAAAGGTTGCTTATCAATTGGTTAAAGAAGAATAATACGAACTTTTACTGATTTTCCTGCAATAATACGAACTTTCGATTAACCTTGAATAATACGAACTTTAATATGAATTTCGCTAGAGCATCTTTAACATATTATTAACCTACAATTGTAGGTTAAGTTGCTCAAAACAAATAGACAATACAAAAAATAAAATAAAAAGTACAAAAAAAAGGAAAAAAAAAAAAAAGTAAAGAACATGAATTCCTAATCCTCACCGTACCCCCTTCCTATCCCTAGCCCAACCTCCAGCACCCATCCCCCACAGGCCACAACTACCACCGTTCCCCGCTCACTGTCACTCCCATTCCCCACCCACTTCCAGCCACCACCATCTTCATCAAAATCCACCATCAAATCCAACCCCCCATCCTTTGCGCAGCCCCTATCCCCCTCTATTCTCAACCACCATAAAACCCTTCCCTCCACTCCACCACCACCAATCGGCCTCCCAAGAACAGCGCCCTGTGCAGCCTTCCTCAACTCCTTTCCATGACGCAACCTCCACAAACAACCACCATAACCACCCACCCTAAATGTGAACCACCACCATAACCATCCCAAATTCAAACCAAATTCAAATTCAAGATTTTTTTTTTTTATTTGAAAAACTATCATTAATTAGCCTCAACATTGAACCAAAGTCGAACCACTTTCTTTGAAATTTCAACGAGAATATTTAATGCAAAATTTGAGGATGGATGGAGTAATTTAATTGTGTAGATATTAATGGTGTGAGCAATGAAGGGGAGTAATGACAACTGATCAACCCAAATCAAAATGATTGCTAGTGAAAAATTAGTATATAACTTCTATTTTAGATGAGTCATTAAAGACTAAAAGAGTGTAATTTTATTATTTTGAAAATTAATTTTCCTAATAATAAATTTATAATCTTCATATTAAGTATACTTTGATCACTAAAGTTAACATACCTTACCTTATCAAAAGAGGTAAAAAAAATTACAATCTATACAACCTTCAACTCAAGAAAACCCGCAAATGAACTAAAAAGACTAGCAAGACAAAGAAGAAAAAACAAACAAGCTAAGACTAGTAATAGCTTATATGCATAAGCCAGAGAAATACAAACACAATCATAAAGGCAAGACTATGAGCCAAAGGTTATTATTGATGCTCACGAACACCAAAATCACGTCTCCAACTAATTTTAATTTATCTTTAGTCAAGTTCTTAGAAAGATACAACTCATTCATGTCATTTTTAATTTGCTCTTCTCACGTTTTCTTAGGCCTATCATGACTTTACTTCTATCGACCGTGATGTTTTGCATGTCGACGGTCTTCCTTCGTACATGCCAAAACCATCTCAATCTACTTTCACGCATCTCTGAAGAGATGGGTGAAGCCTCTAGTCGTTTTCTCAAAACACGGTTCTTAATCTTATCTATGTTGGTCTGTCACAACATCCAACTTAACATTCACGTCTCTCCTACTGTCATCTTACGCGCTGCAAGTGATTTTTTCGTTGGACATTTAGAAAAAAGTTTCTGGTAAATAACTTAAAGTCATAACCCAAAAGCTACTATGGGTAATATTTTTGATGGTTTTTGGAATTATGACTCAATTATTTTTCTAATAAGCAACCAAATGCCAACAATTATTTTTATACAAACCATCTTTATTACTGTTGAGTCAAGCCCAATTTCAATGACCTTGGTGATGGGTTTGATCACTTGATTGCTCATGCCTTATCTTGCACTCTTGAGAGTGAAGATGTAAGGAACATGAGCTATGTAGGATTGAGATTTGGATCACTTGATGAAGTGATCAAGGTGAATGATTTGGGGTGCCTTAAAGAAGACAAGGCACGAAGATTGGAGGGCTTTGAAGACCGCTCGAGTGGTCGAGCATGTTTGGCTCGGTCAAGCCTTAATGCAGCAGGGTTCCAGTATTCTCAGAGAAAGCGCTCGATCGGTCGAGCCTAGCGCGCTTGATCGAGCAAAATGGCAGCGTACAAAACAGAAGCTTTATGTTTTATGTGCGGGATTTTGTGGGCTTTTAAGCCTCTTGTCCTAAGTTATTCTAATATGTTTTATGACTATATAAGGAGTCTTAGAACATCATTAGGAAATTGAGAGAGGCATATACAAGATTGAAAGCTAGGGTTCACACCATAAGAGTTCTTCATCCTTGTGTTATGCATGTTTGTGTGAGATTGAGTTAAAGGTTCAATCTTTGCTTGGAGAGGCTGTTCTTAAAGCTTGAAAAGGTGAGTCATTAATGTATTGTTGATTATATTAATGATAATCTACTTATTTTGAGGTGGAGGTATTCATAGATACCTCATACATCTTGTGTTTTGCTTCTTCCATTGTTGTGCTCTGTTTTGGTTGTTTGTCTTTGCATTTCTTTTGTTATTGTTTCTTCACCATTGCAATAGCCCATTCACAACAATTACAGTTGGCTGGCCTGAACCTTTGGCTTTGTGAAGTAGCAAATAAGTCAATTCTTTGAGCTAATCAAACTAACTAATAGCTTCAACCTCCAACCAATTACCATTCATCAAACAAACCTCTATACACAGGTCCAACTCTTTTACAAGAGCACCATATACAACGACATAACGGCTCACAATTATTGGGACCTAAAATTATTTTTTATTTTCAAATGTTTAATTATATGTTAAAAAAATTATAATAGTTTGCCGAAAATAAAAATACTGACAAGTCATCATATAATCAATGGAAATAATATCCTCTAATTAATGATCATCCATTACTTTGTTAATTTAATTTATTATATTTTCTTGGTCAATTATTAAGGTATCTAAATAATAAAATTGTTAATATATATATATATATATATATATATATATATATATATATATATATTTATTTATTTATTTATTTATTTATTTAATTTGTTGAATCTTCTTGTTTAATTAATTAAGTTAGTTTCACAAATTAAGTAATGCTTTATCAAAATGAAAAAATGATAGTTCATTAATTAATTGTCTATTAAAACTTTGTACATACATATTCATATGTTAATGTCCTTGTCTATTGACTATTCAATAATTGAGCTTTACTTTCATGCCATTCTTGACTTGTTCTACATAACACTGACGTCTTATGCAACTTGTGAGTGGTCACTGCTTTATTTTTTTATTTCTCTGATAAGCAGTAAATTCTGTGTTTTAAAGTAGTTGTAATATTTGATTTTTTATATAATTTAATTTTTAATATTTTTAATTATTTATAATGAAAAATTATAAAAAATTAATATTAATAATTTTTATATTGATACAAATCAAATAAAAACACGCCTGACTATGCTTTAACTTAATAATTAAAACAAATTAAAAATTAATAGTAATAAATAAATAGTGTAATTTTCTAATTGCAAGAAATTTTAAAGAATAGAGGAAGTACCAAATTTATTCTTGTTAAACCAACATTATATTTAATCAAAGAAAAAAACAAGTAAATTGATATTTTACAGAGAAATAAGAGAGAAATAGTTAAATATTTAGATAGAAAAAACATGTTTGATCTGTCCACTATCTCTTCCTTTCGGATTTCGAATTTGGGCGGTATATGGGCTAATGACCATAGCCTTAAGCCCATAACCATTTCGATAAAAATTTAAAAAAACTATGTGGTAACCGCAGGCTCCATTCTCCTGAGAGATTGTCTTTCAAATTCAGTACATTGAAACTTAATATTACTCTTACTATATTTTCCTTTATGGGTTGATCCAATCATAAATATTCTCTTAAAGAAAACGTTTCTCACTCAAAAGAATTTGTGATGTTATAATATTACAAAAAAATAAAAATTAAACAAATTTTAATTCACCAAACCAAAAGAGAAAATGACAAATTTAGTTGGAATAATAACTTTCAAGTGCTCAAATTGATATTTGTATCCAATTTGTCATGTAGAAGTAGAAGATAAAGTAAACGGTCAACATACATATTAGTGTTATACAAAATTATTACTCTCAAAATAATGCACCTCAAAAATCACATTTTTGAATTTAAATTGATTAGATAGAAATACTTTTATCCAAAATCATTTAATTTTCTATCTCCAATCTCCAATAATATTCGTTCACCCTCAAATGCTCCTTACACTTCTTTCCTTCCTCTTCATCACAACACCAACAAATTCCATTACAACCCCATATAAACCACCCGACCACCTCCTCATCAACTTTGGCCTACCAAAAAATTCTCCACAACCCACCAGTAACTCCACTGCAAAAGCAGTGGAGGCTAAAACTCCCTATAATATGGCCCGAATATTTCGGGCCACGACAACATATTCCATACCTGTTACTACGTGGGGGCCCAAACTAATCCGCCTCTACTTTCCACCCCTATCCATATCCTACGACATCATAGACACCAAATCGTCTTTTCTTTCGCTCACAATTAATGGGTTCAATATTTTGCGCAATTTTAGCGCGTTCGCTGTTACGACTAATGCGAACGCGCACGTCAACACCACCAGACGGTCTTGTAAGAGAGATTTACATCTCTTTAGACGAAGGAGACGGGCAAAGGGCGATAAACCTAACTTTCTCACCAAGTAACCCGGATGGGTTTGGGTTTATAAACGGGTTAGAGATTATATCTGTGCCGGATGGGTTGTATGTTAACCGTTCGTCATCCAATATGGTTCCATATCTTACGGGTGGGTTTCAAGATTATTTGAATAACCCGTTTAATTTTTCGGATTCAATAGCTATGGAAAATATTATCCGGCTGAACGTTGGTGGGTCGATCGTGGAGCCGCGTGATGATTCTGGACTTCGCCGGACTTGGTTCGGTAGAGACGATGACTACATGATGTAAGTTCAACAATATTTTTCAAATTTCCTGAATTTAATTTTAGACAATTGTCTTCTAATTTTCTTTGTTTCACTGATAAACTTAAACTATGTGGTGGATAGATAATTTTGGGTCACCAGGAAATATAAATTCTTTTGAATTCCCAAAAAGCATAGGAAGTAATTAATTTATTAGTGTCAAGTAAAAAAAGTTATCAATTACTTTCTTCGTTTCTTATCAAGTTTCCATAAAGAACATAAATGAAAATAAGAAAAATATAATATTTTATTAAATAATAATTTTAATTTAACGAAAAAAAGTAGGCACCATATATAATTATTAAAAAATTGAAATAAAGTCATTGAAAATATTATAAGGAGCATAATTAATAAAAAAAATATTTTTATAAAGTTAATGATAAATATGTAAGGATCATCAAAAATTTACAAATGTTAAAATAAAGTTAGTGGCTAGAAAATATGTGAGAATTCTAAGGATTATTATTAAAATATTAAAATAAGATTAAAAAGGTTATTTTTATTCGAAATTTATGATATAAAAATAAAAAAATTCTTTAAGTAAGGATAAAAATACAATCATCATAGCTCTATACTTATGTGATGATTTCCATTTTCAGTATTCAACCAAAAGAAAAAGAAAAAAACAATTTCTAAGAATTTTTTTAAGTTATTAATTGTTTAAGAAATTAAAAATTTTATAGGAATTGAAGTATTTATTTCTTGGTAAATATTATTGACCAATATGTCGATTGTAGCAGTGACATTTTTGACTTGTGTGCAGAGTTTGAATGTGTTTACTACATCACACACTAATATGTATATATATACTTGTTTCTTCCCGTGTTTGCTAAGTTCAATGCGTTTATAAGATCGAGTTAAACATAATTAAAAATACAATAATATGATATTATATTGATATGTGTGGAGAGACGAATAAAATAAGATCTCAAATGATTATATATTTTTCTCATATAATAATCGCAATATGTAAGATACTATAGAATAAAGAACAATGTAAAATTATTCTATAAAGCATAAAAAAAAAAACTGAGGAAATATGCAATATAGAAGTATAATCACGTCTCTTCTCACTATAGGCTACAAGTGTGCATCATGCAATACAAGTCTTCCGTATATTTGAAGTATATAATCCCACTTTAAACGTTAGATGAATGAGATTCTAATTCTTAACATGACCTTTTGAAGTCATATCAAGTACTCAATTTATCCAAAAGGTTAATTAGATGATTAAGTGATAATTTAAAAGTGCAAATACAATTTTAAATTCGGAATAATAGCACTATACTACTTTTATGTGCTTAATTTTGAATTATTTATATAATATATATATATATATATATATATATATATATATATATATATATATATATATATATATATATATATATATATATATATATATATATATATATATATATATATATTTATTTATTTTTATTGATTATATTGAGTTGTACCTTAGCTTGTGTTGAGCACATGTAACTTTGCTATTGTATTTGGTTTCATTGGTCTCTTTCTTTGCAGTGCTCTTTTTATTTGAGCGTCGCTTTGACCGTATCCCTCTTGCCCTGTCTTCAGATGGGGTGTAGGTATGATTTGTCAGTCACGAACCCACAAATCCAGTCCTAAGTGGAATCTATCGTATATGATGGTAAATTGATTAATTTTATTTTTATGTTGTACATGATTAGTTATGGTCTAAACTACACAAACATCTACGACGATGCCAGAATCAATTATACAGTTGCAACACCATCGTATACGGCGCCAGAATTAGTGTACTTGACAATGAGGGAGATGGGACCATATGTTGGAGAATTGAAGAAAAACCAAAATTTGACATGGTTGTTCGAGGTCGATGTTGGATTTAATTATCTTGTGAGGCTCCATTTTTGCGAGTTAGATTCCAAAATCAACAACACTGGCCAAAGAGTTTTCCACGTTAGTATCAACAATCAAATGGGTGCACATGATATTGATGTTTTTACGCTAACTGGTGGCATTTTCATTCCAATGTATCGAGATATTGTTACGCTCTTTGAAGGTAGTGGTACCAACAAAGCTAGTGTCGAAACGAGAGGTCTTCTTTCAGTGACACTTACACCCAACCCTAACGCAATGTAAGTTAATCATTGTTTTTTATGGGTAAGAAATCGAGAATCCGGCCCCTGCATAGGAGGCTAGGAGTCAAGCATTGATTTTCCCCTGGGTTAAAAATTGAACGCCTATCACAAGAATGAATGGAAAGACTTTCTACAATACATTTGCATATATTTTAACCAAGTCAAACTTCGCCGTGTGTTTTTTTAATCTTTTGACCCAAAAACTTACATTTTTAGCCAATATGGGTTTAAAATCGCTATTTAAGATAGCAATTTTACGTGAAGTTTACTTTTCCAACTGTTTTTACCTGAAGCCCATTCCTCTATTTTTTTTTAAAATAAAGAATTTCTTTTTTTTAGTTTGTTTATTTTTCTTGCCACATTTTATTTTATGGAAGTGGTCCCACCACGGAAAATTTTGTCATATATAAATTTTTCCTTACTTTAAATTTAATCCAGATTTATGCAATATAAATGACTTTACAGTTTCTTAGTCTTTGTATTATATATGATTCATTATTGCAATTTCAAAAGAGCATATAGAGTAATTATTTGATTGATAGCAAGAATATTTTCCTTCCAAAAATACTTTAATTAATGACTTTTTCAAATTTGCATTGAAGTTGAAGCTTTTGTCTTGTTTTTCCAGATATGACGATCTCTTGCTCAATGGATTGGAGATTTTCAAGTTGAACTCTTCAAATGGTTCTCTTGCCGCACCAAATCCTAAGATCCCTATGAATTTAACATCTTTACAAGGCAATAATCGATCGTCGAATAGTTCTCATCATTTAATATCGATTATCGGAGGAATCCTTAGTGCTATTCTAGTAGTCGCACTCATATCATCAATATATTTCATAATCATTTTCCGAAGAAAAAAGGAGAAACAAAAATTCATGAAAACAATGAGCAAAGATGATACTAGCAAGCTTAAGTGGATTTCGCCGTTGGATGATTCTGGATCTAATGCAACTAGCGCTAGTGTGATTTCTTCTCTGCCATCCGATCTTTGTCGACGTTTCTCATTTGCGCAAGTTAGGGTTGCTACGAACGATTTCGACGACGATTTGATCATAGGAACCGGTGGGTTCGGTAAAGTTTACAAGGGTTCAATAGATGATGGAGCCACTATTGTGGCCATAAAACGTCTTACGACAACATCAAAGCAAGGCGCTCGCGAGTTTGAAACAGAAATCGAGATGCTATCGAGACTACGTCACGTACATTTGGTGTCCTTAATTGGATATTGTGACGAACACGGTGAAATGATCATAGTTTACGAGTATATGCCACGTGGCACTCTTCGAGATCACTTGTTGTACAAGAATCCCGAGAGAAGTGAGAACCATACACCATTGTCGTGGAAGCAACGACTTATGATTTGTCTTGGATCAGCTCGCGGTTTGCACTATCTTCACACGGGAGCTAAACAATTGATTATTCATCGAGATGTCAAGTCTACGAATATTCTTCTTGATGATAAGTGGACAGCCAAAGTCTCAGACTTTGGCCTTTCAAAGGTAGGACCCACTCCTGGTGATATGGGTCCTACCCATGTTAGTACCGCTGTTAAAGGTAGTGTTGGATATTTAGATCCAGAGTACTATCGACGTCAACAATTGACAGAGAAATCAGATGTATACTCCTTTGGAGTTTTGTTGTTCGAGGTTTTATGTGCTCGAGTTGCGATGAACCCTAATCTACCCAAGCAACAAGTGAACTTAGCCGTGTGGGCTCGTTATAACTACAAAAATAAAACCCTCCACACAATTGTCGATCCAAATCTAACAGGGCAAATTGCACCCGAATGTCTAAGAAAATTTGGAGAAGTGGCAGAATTGTGTATACGAGAACATGGAAGTGATCGTCCTTCGATGGGGGACGTAGTTTGGGGCATTGAATTTGCCATACAACTACAAGAAACCGCGGAGAAAATTATGCAAAACAATTTAAGTGATGATCCTCAAGGAGAAATTTCAGATTCTACGATAAGTTTTAAACTTGATGGGGCAAATGCATTAGGTTCAATGTATATTGATAATGAATCGACCACATTAAATGATGATTTTTCTGATACTAACATGGTTGATATGGGCACAAAAAAGTTATTGGATAGTAGAACTACTACATTTATTAATTCATCGGAGTCACCCATAATTGATATGAAGTCTGGTTCGGTTTTTTCTGAGATTATCGACCCAAAAGCCAGATGACTCGTACAAATTGTTGTATGAGACGATTTCTCTATAATATGTGTTTCATACGACACGAGAATATAAGATTTTTATTTCTCTTACAAGAGTATGTAAAAGAAATAAGAAAATATATCTTTTTTGTAAATTTTTTTTTTAAGAAAATCTAATAATTTATTGATAAAAATATCATACGACATCTACAACAGAGTAACAATCGATAAAATACATAATAATTTTTATCAAACAAACTTTTACTCCCTCCTACTCATCCTACTTGTCCCAATTACTTTTTGATTACTATTCACTAATCACTCTTAATTTGTATTTTTTTTCATAATCTTTAACTTAAAATATAGTCAAGCGTGATTTTATTTCATTCGTTTCAATACAATGGTTATTAATATCAACTTTTCATAATTTTTAATTATGCACAATTAACGATATTAAAAGTTAAAATGTTGTCTCGACAAGTGTAAAAAAGGTAAATAGGACAAGTAAGTTGAATACGAGGGAGTATATAAAAAAAGTCATGATCATTTTAAAGGAGATCCAATAGTAAAGTCTTTCCTTTATCATCTTCATTCTAATGTTAAATAGTAGCCCCAAAATTTACAATGAAGGTTAGAATTTTTTGAGAGAAAAAAAGAGAGAGAAGAGAGCAAAAATTAGCAATTTATAAAAGTCTAGTTTTTTTCTACTTTGCCACATACATACATAACAAAATTCTTTTTTACTCTTCTCAAATAAAATTATAAAATTTTATATCAAATTTTAATTAATAATTCTCATTAATTTATATAAAAAAACATATTCATATTTAAATATTGATAAATTCATCTCGATATATATCTTTTAAACATTATTTATTATAACTTTTAAAAATTTACAATTAAATTTATTTAAGTTTTATATTTACATTAAAAATCTAAAAACAAAAATTACAAGAATAAAAGAAAATATAGCGATAAAAGTGAGAATACTTTTGGGAGAAACTTGTATACTAAGTAGACAAATTGGACCAAGTCAATTGGTGAGCGGCAAAATGAGACTTGAGACTTGAGACTTGGGAATTGAGACTTGAGAATTGACCCTTAAAGTTGTGCAAAATAAGAACAAATTTCATAAAGTTGAATTTTCTTCTATGCTAAAAACCATTTTGATAAATTGATTGATCATAGCTTTTGGTTTCTATTGGAAGATGGCAAATTAGGAGTCCATGGTTGGACCTGCCTAGGCTATGAACTAATTTATTTAAATAAAAATCTATTTGTTTTGAATTGTTTGAAGTATTATAACCTTTTTTATTCTAATGTAATAATACCTCATATGGTTTTTCACATTTTTTATACATCATTTTAATTTTTAATGTGTCGAAATGTGTTTGTCAAAAATTATAAAAAGTTAATGATAATAAAATATATATTGAGACGAATCAAACAAGATCACATACACTTATTAATATATTGAGAATAATAGCTACTCTTGTGAAAGACCGGCTCTCGATGAAACGATCTCAAAACAAGAAGCTTATTTATTAAAAATTGTAAATTGAGTTACTCAACTCATGATTGAAGAACGTCTCATAATAAGACCGTGTCACACAACAACTTGTGTGAGAATAAAATATAAACTAGAATAATTGGTAAATAGTATGAAAAAAAATAAATAAATCATATGATAAGAATAGGAAGGAGTAAAAAAAATGACAATTGAATTGGATCCACGTATATAAACAGATGAGCTTTGCACACCTTATACTAGTATAATGAGTCATCAAAAACGACTAAATTTACTTAAAGGCTAATAAGCAAAAAACATACTTCGTCCATCTCTTTTGAGTGCCTATTTGTCTATACACACTATTCAATGTATCGTTTTAATTCATAATATCTAAAATTATGGATAATAAAAATTATAAATTATTGATATTAATAAAATTTACATTAAGACTAATCAAGTAAGATCCAATATGTAAAATTTTTGCTGATATATTAAAAATAAAAATACAAGTTAAGAGTAATTTTTAATTTTTAATATAAAACATATAGAGTTAGGAGTCATATAATATACCCCAAACCAATCCTTGATTTGGCCTATGTGCATGATTTTGTATTTATAAAATGATAATCTTCTATTATCCTCGTATCGTATTATCATCTTTTTTATTTTCATAACTTGACTTTTCTTCTCTTCTTAAATATTCACACAGATACAAGCATGCTTTTAAATTAAAAATTTAGCTTCAACACCTTTTTTAATGGTGACCCTTAGCTTGATGTTAACTTTATAAACAATAGATGTAATCTAAGTGTTATTGCATAAACCCTTAGCTAAATTCTCCAAAAGGTTGCTTATCAATTGGTGAGAGAAGAATCGAACAATTAAAGTTTGGCTGAGGTAGAATGGCATAAACCCTACCGTATGTCATTAGGATCATTAGTATTCAAATTATTATATTGTTAACAGTATTAGTTTTAGTATATAGTACTTCCTCTGTTCCCCTATACTTGTTATATTTGACTTTTTATACAAATCAATGTGTTATTTTGATCATTTATATATTGAACTATATACAACTAAAAAATATAAAAAAAAATATTATGAAACTATGCGATTAGACGATTCAAACAAGATCTCACTTGACAATATATGTTTTTACACATTAACCGCAATATATAAAATAAACTTGAATGAGGAATAGTGTCATAAACCATTATGTAACTAGTATTTCAGAATGGAGGAAGTATTACTGTAATTAGCATCAACATATTATTAATGTTAGTAATAATATTAAGAAAAAATAACCGTGAATAATACGAATTTTTACTGATTTTCCTGCAATAATACGAACTTTCGATTAACCCTAAATAATACAAACTTTAATATGAATTTCCCTAGAGCATCTTTGACCTATTATTAACCTACAATTGTAGGTTAAGTTGCTCAAAAAAAAAAATAAAATACAAAAAATAAAATAAAAAGTACAAAAAAATGGAAAAAAAAAAATAATAAAGAACATGAATTCCTAATCCTCACCGTACCCCTTCCCTATCCCTAGCCCAACCTCCAGCTCCCATCCCCCACAGGTCACAACTACCATCGTTTCCCGCTCACTGTCACTCCCATTCCCTATCCACTTCCAGCCACCGCCATCTTCATCAAAATCCACCACCAAATTCAACTCCCCATCCTTTGCGCAGCCTCTATCCCCCTCTATTCTCAACCACCATCAAACCCTTCCCTCCACTCCACCACCACCAATCGGCTTCCCATAAACAGCGCCCTGTGCAGCCTTCCTCACCTCCTTTCCCCTGACGCGACCTCCACAAACAACCACCATAACCACCCACCCTAAATGTGAACCACCACCATAACCATCCCAAATTCAAACCAACATAATCTTTAATCTACCTTTCCACTGCCAAATTCGACCATCAAAATTGACCAACAAAATATTAATAATGTGTCTTTAATTACTAAATATATTATTATAAACCCCTAACTATTAAATATTAAAGCATCGTTTTTTCAATTTTCAGAATGGGGCCGGGGCACAGGCCCCTCTTGCCCATTATAGGGATAGAAAGTAACGTCACTAGGGCTAAGTAACAAAAGGTGACTTGAGAATGATCAATCAAATTGAATAGGCGTCATTACTAAATATCAAGAGTCAATATCAACACTTAAATTTGACCAACTTTTTATTAATTTTCTATTTCATAATCTATAATGGCCCTAAAGTAAATAAGAACAATTTTCATTAAGTTATGTTGAATTTTCTTCTACGCTAAAAAACTGTTTTGCTTAATTCATTGATCATAATGCTTTATAAAAACTTCGGTTATTTATTGCAAGATGGCAAACAACGGAAGATAATTCGTGACTGTTTAGGTTCTAAAAAAGTTAATTAATTTAAAATTTATTAATATTAAATTTTATAACATATCACAAATAAATATGAGTTATGACGTTGAGTTACTTCCGCACACAAATATCTAAAATTCAACCCAAGGCTACTAAATTTAATTAAAGGTTAAGCATAAATATATTTCATCATTTAATACCCATTATCGGATGAATCCTTGGTGCTATTCTAGTAGTCACACTCATATCATTAATATATTTCATAATCATTTTCTGAAGAAAAAAGAAGAAACAGAAATTCATGAAAACAATGAGCAAAGATGATACTAGCAAGCAAAAGTGGATTTTGCCGTTGGATGATTTTGGATCTAATGCAACTAACGCTAGTGTGATTTCTTCTTTGCCGTCCGATCTTTGTCGACGTTTCTCATTTGCGCAAGTTAGGGTTGCTACGAACGATTTCGACGACGATTTGATCATAGGAACCGGTGGGTTCAGTAAAGTTTACAAGGGTTTAATAGATGATGGAGCCACTATTGTGGCCACGTCTTACGATAACATCGAAGCAAGGCGCTCGCGAGTTTGAAACAAAAATGGAGATGCTATCGAGACTACGTCACGTACATTAGGTGTCCTTGATCGGATATTGTGACGAACACGGTGAAACGATCATAGTTTACGAGTATATGCCACGTGGCACTCTTCGAGATCACTTGTTGTACAAGAATCCCGAGAGAAGCGAGAACCATACACTTATTAATATGAGAATTATAAAAAGTTAATGATCATCATTTTAATTTTTAATGTGTCGAAAAGTGTTTGTTAAATATTATAAAAAGTTAATGATAATAAAATATACATTGAGACGAATCAAATAAGATCACATACACTTATTAATATATTGAGAATAATAGCTACTCTTGTGAAAGACCGGTTCTCGGTGAAACGATATCAAAACAAGAAGCTTATTTATTAAAAATTGTAAATTGAGTTATTCAACTCATGATTGAAGAACGTCTCACAATAAGACCGTGTCACACAACAATTTGTGTGAGAATAAAATATAAACTAGAATAATTGGTGAATAGTATGAAAAAAAAAAAATAAATCATCTGATAAGAATAAGGAGTAAATAAAATGAAAATTGAGTTGGATCCACGTATATATACAGATGAGCTTTGCACACCTTATACTAGTATAATGAGTCATCAAAAACGACTAAATTTACTTAAAGGCTAATCATCAAAAAACATACTTCCTCTATCTCTTTTGAGTGCCTATGTGATTATACACACTATTCAATGTATTGTTTTAATTCATAATGTCTAAAATTATGGATAATAAAAATTATAAAAAATTAATATTAATAAAATTTACATTAAAACTAATCAAGTAAGATCCAACTTGAAAATTTTTGTTAATATATTAAAAATAAAAATACAAGGGTAATTTTTAATTTTTAATTTTTAATGTAAAACATATAGAGTTACGAGTCATATAATATACCCCAAACCAATCCTTGATTGGGCCTATGTGCATGATTTTGTATTTACAATACTAGGTTTTTATACAATGTAAATATTTATGGGGGAATAAGTATTAAATTAAAAGAGAGTATTGTTAGAGCATAAAATGAAAAGATGTATAATTGTCCTCAATGTAATAAATGGTTATAAAGCGGTGGATGGAGAAAGACAAATTGAAAAATTAATCCTTTTATTTTGAGGGTAAAACATATTGAATATTTGTCCCCAAAATGAAATGATAACCTTCCATTATCCTCGTATCATATTATCATCTTTTTTGTTTTCATAATTTGACTTTTCTTCTCTTCTTAAATATTTACACAAATGCAAGCATGCTTTTAATAAAAAAATTTAAAATGGTGAGAGAAGAATCGAACAATTAAAGTTTGGCTGAGGTAGAATGGCATAAACCCTACCGTATGTCATTAGGATCATTAGTATTCAAATTATTATATTGTTAACAGTATTAGTTTTAGTATATAGTACTTTCTTTGTTCCGCTATACTTGTTATATTTGACTTTTTATATAATTTAATGTGTTATTTTGATCATTTATATATTGAACTATACACATCTAAAAAATATAAAAAAATTAATATTATGAAACTATGTAATTAGAAGATTCAAACAAGATCTCACCTGACAATATTTTTTTTTACACATTAGCCGCAATATATAAAATAAACTTGAATGATGAATAGTGTCAAAAACCGTTATGTAACTAGTATTTAAGAAAGGAGGAAGTATTATTGTAATTAGCATCAACATATTATTAATGTTAGTAATAATATTAAGAAAAAATAACCGTGTATAATATAAACTTTTACTGATTTTCCTGCAATAATACGAACTTTCGATTAACCCTAAATAATACAAACTTTAATATGAATTTCCCTGGAGCATCTTTAACCTATTATTAACCTACAATTGTAGGTTAAGTTGCTCAAAAAAAAAAAGAAAATACAAAAAATAAAATAAAAAGTACAAAAAAAGGGAAAAAAAAAAAGTAAAGAACATGAATTCCTAATCTTCACCGTACCCCTTCCCTATCCCTAGCCAAACCTCCAGCCTCCATCCCCCACAGGCCACAACTACCACCGTTCCCCGCTCACTGTCACTCCCATTCCCCACTTCCAGCCACCACCATCTTCATCAAAATCCACCACCAAATCCAACTCCCCATCCTTTGCGCAGCCCCTATCCCCCTCTATTCTCAACCACCATCAAACCCTTCCCTCCACTCCACCACCACCAATCAGCCTCCCATAAACAGCGCCCTGTGCAGCCTTCCTCACCTCCTTTCCCTGACGCAACCTCCACAAACAACCACCATAACCACCCACCCTAAATGTGAATCACCACCATAACCATCCCAAATTCAAACCAACATAATCTTTAATCTACTTTTCCACTACCAAATTCGACCATTAAAATTGACCACCATTATTAAATTGGTGTTGCAGATATGAGTTGCTGAGCCTCGTTGGGTGGGGGCGCCGTCGCAGGGGAGGGGGAGGGGGTGGTGCACAGGTGGAGATTAAAGAGGGGATTGGAAATTATTTTTCTTTAAATAAAATTATCTTTTTTCTAGGGTAGAATTACCTGTTTTACAGGTTGCATGTGAATTTGAATGGTATGGGAAAACGTATGCCAAAGTTGGTATTATTTAAGGTTAATCAAAAGTTCGTATTATTATAGGAAAATTAATTAAAATTTATATTATTCACGGTAATTTTTTCTTAACTAAATAACAAAGAAAAATGTTTCCTTTTGATAAAAAAATTATTTTTAATATGAAATAGATATAATTATAAAAAGTAATAATAGTACTACTATAATTATTTGTATATTACTCCCTCTATTTTATATTGTTGGATACTTTTCAAATATTCCATGTATAAAGAGATAAAAAATGCTACTCATGATTTTTAATGGATATAAAAAAGTTAAAATATGGAGTATCAATGTGTAATCCTATTACATTTGTCACGATACATATGACATGTATTCTTTCCATTCCTTAATAAAAGTTTTCACAAGTAATGTTTACGAGAATTAGAAAAAATAAAATCTTTACTTTTTGAATATATTATTTTATTAAATAATAAATTTGATTGAAGGAAAATAGGACCATAAACATTTAAAAATTATTAAAAGAAAGTTAGTGGAAAAATATGGAGACCACAACTAACAAAAAAATATTTCAATAAAATTAGTTAATAATATGTGGGGACCATAAATAATATAAATATATTAAAATTAAATTAATGAAAAATATGTGGGGACCATATGTATTATTAAAATATTAAAAATAAGGATTATTTAAAAATGTCCAAATTTGTGATACAAATAGAAATATTCATTATGAAAACAACAAATAAAATATTCAAAAATAACAAATAAAAGTTTTTTGATAAACAAAGGGAATATTTCTTATAATTTGAATTTTTATAAGAAAAACTACTTAAAATGATCCATCATTTTACTGATTTCCCTACAATTTTACAAATTTTTTGCAACACACAAGCCATCATCATTGCTGAGAACCTTCACCCACCTCCGTCATCACTAAGAGTGCTTCCACCAAGCGCGAGCCAAGGCTAGAGGGCTTCGCCTTCACCACCAATTGCAACCATTATCACACTCTAATTCATCCACACGCGCTCCCCTTACTTCTTTCTTTCTTTTTCTTCCTCCTCCCAACTATTAACCCCATATTACTTCCCACCCGATCACATATTCATCAACTTTGGCCTACCAAAACATTCCACTCAGCCCACCGATGATGGAAGTTTTGACGAATGGCAGAGCGATCTAGAGTTCATCCTCACACCGTTACATACGACCACCATCAACACTGCCAAGGCAGATATTCCGGATCCGAATCGGAGTATTTACTAAAAGGATATCTGATTTTTAATTATATATATATATATATATATATATATATATATATATATATATATATATATATATATATATATATATATATATATATATATATATATATATATATAACTTTGATTATATTATTGAGTATACTAATATTTATAATTCACCGGTACAACTAAGTTACATAATTAATTTATGTTAATTAAATTAGACTTTTGAAAATCTAACCATATTTTCAAAATGATTTTTTTTCAAACATTAAATAATAAGTTTCATTAAAGAAAGAAAGCGAAATGAGTTTAAATATTTATGTGTAAAAATCGCAAAATTTTTTTAAAAAGGCAAAAAAATAAAAATAAAATAAAATCGAATATCCAGTATCCGATTCGATAAATCAAATATATGAAATCTAGAAATCCATTTTAATCCGAATCGGAACAAACCAAATCATGATTTTCATTATTAGAAAAGTAGATTTTTGAATCCGAATCGATTCGGTATACGATTTTAAACACCCTTAATTAGCATTATGGCACGTATTATGATTATTTCTTAACCAGATCCAAAACAATCGTTTGGGTCATTCTCTGTCATACTAACAAAACTTAATTAAGTGAATATGCTAAAAACATGGTAAATTGTAATAAGTTTAATTTTTATTACTACTATTTGGTACCAACAACCAACGGGTCGTAACTACAAATTCAAATTGTTAATAGTTCAATATTTCTACAAAATTTGGGTTGAAGTAAAATAATTGGTGGAATTTATGAACGTGTGCGAGGGCCTCTCGACGCGATCTGACTTGTTTATAATTTTTTTTTTACAAATTTTCATTGATATAGACATGTCATCAAATTGAGTATTAAAATGCATTATAACTTAATTACTTGTTTTTGTCAATAATATTTAAACAATTAATGATTATAAATCTATAATAATATATCATAATATATTAGGTTTTGTGGAAGACGATTAATAATTCTCATTAATGACAAAGGGTAAATATATATAGTACAAAAAAATCCCTTATTCAAGTGATATAATAATTACATAATATGTGTTCCTAAACTAATATCAAAACAACTAATTACGATTATTTAAGGAACGCAAAAACTTATTCAAGGGACCTTCCATATATATACCGGTCCAAAAGCCAAAAATTGAAAACCAAAAGTGATCTAAATTTCAAAAATTAAAGAATAAAAATTCAATTTTGACTTTAAAGATATCAATTTCTACTTAAAGTAAATCTTAAATAAATCAATTAAAATATAAAAAAATTAAATTATGAACTAAAAGTGATCAATTTTGACATTAAACTGATCAATTTCTACGTACTAGTTTATACCTTAAAGTAAAACTTTAAAGAGCTCAATTATATATAAAGTGATTCTTTAAATGATCAGTTACAACTTTTAAAAGATATTAATAAAAAAATTCAATTTTGATTAAAAGTGATCAATTTTTACATTAAAGTGATCAATTTCTTCATACAAGTTTATATCTCTAAATGAGTCAATTTTTTTAAAGTCTTCAATTTCAATGTTAAAGTGATCAATTTAGACCTTGAAGTGATCAATTATATATAAAATGAGCAATTAAATAATCAGTTATAACTTATAAAAGAAATCAATTATAAACTGAAATAGATTAATTACTATTGGTCTATTGGAAAAAAATATAATTAGGCTGATTGGACTATTGGACTATTGATCTCATATTGAGACGGTCACTCGCAAAATTAGTTGTTTAAGAAATGTACAATATGTTGATTGTTGGCAAGAATAATTCATAGCCCATTATTAGCTTGTTCTATTTTTATTTAAATAAAGGGTTCATTTAAAGCTCAATCCATTTAACACTAAAATTCGGGCCCCAAAGAGCCCTCAGTCCATTGCACAACTTTAGTTATGTGGTAGAAATTGATAAAAAATGATTAATTAGACTTAATATAAATAGAAAAAATTAATATTAATAATCCATCCTTTCACCTTTCCATTGTGAATAATTACACTTTTGAATTATTTTCTGATAAAAACTTATTAATTAGATTTAATAAATATTTGCTTATATTTGAAGAAATAATGTACAGTGAATAAAAATGGTTAGTAACTTTGATTTCGATTAATATTATTTTAGTGTTGTTGTACTTGATGAGTAATGGTCACAACTACTTCTCATCGATCTACAACGAAACCACAAACATCAATTACACAGTTACAACACTATCATTTACGGCGCCTAAGTTAGTCTACTTGACAATGAGGGTGATTGGGCCATATGTTTATACCACAAAAATCTTGGTTGCACGTTGTAGGACGTGAACACTGTCTAACCAAATTCAAGAGCATCTTCATCATTCTCGGTAAATTCATAATATCCTATCCATCTTTGCTCTATTTAAGAAGTTTTTGTTTTTCCTTTCAATTCTTGGGATACATACCCAAATTTAACATCATATCAGAATTTGTGCATGTTAAAGTATCTATTATTATTTACATACAAGTCGCCCAACATAAAAAAGAGAGAGAAATCCTTAGCTAGCTTGCATGTGATATGCTACAAACAACGAACAACAGATTATTGATTACAAATTATGAAAACTACTAATAATTGATTACTAACTTAATTAAATTATGATTAATAACTTGATCACAAATTACTAATAACAAATAACAGCTCAGTTACGCCTATGATTAATAACTTAATTAATACAAACAAAAGATAAAGGTAAAGTTAGCACTGTTAAGTTCATTGCTATCATTGAGTTGATTTCGTGTCATATATTTAGATTGGATTAAAATTAAATGTTAATTTCATATTAATTTACACATAATTGTTAATTAAGTTTCAAAATCACATTAAAATTGAATTAAAATGGTCGGGTTTATTTTCAGTAATATAATTAATTACAACCATGCCGCACCCAATAGAGTATACTATAAATGGGTCTAACATATTCCAGTGTGGGGCCCTCCATTAGAAAATATGGCGTATCATTTACTCATAAGGAAAAATATATAAAAAAAATATTATAATTGAACATAACATGTTAAGGAATTTGTGAAATAACTAAAATTATTAAATATTTTATTATGAGGTGAGAATTAAAATCTTGTGTCATATGAATGGAAGGTGCAATGCTTACCGTAGATGTCCGCCGAGTATCTCTAGTTAGCGGTTGAGATGTTTATTCGGGTCATCGGATCGATTTTTAGGTCAAATGTTTCGAATTGTTTCAAAATTAGTTCTTATATATATATATATATATATATATATATATATATATATATATATATATATATATATATATATATATATATATATATATATATATATATATATATATATATATATATATATATATATATATATATATATATATATATATATATCCTTGTATGTGTTTACATAATTGTTAATATATTTTATATCTTTGATCAAATCAAGTTCAATTACAAGATCGAGTAAATTTCAAAGTATTGAATTTGTTTTGAACACCTCTACTTAATGGTAAAAGACTTGTTTAAATTTAGTCCATAGTAGCATAGTGTACATCTTTTCATTTTAAGAGTAAAATTATAAATAAAGAAATATTAAGATTGATGTATGCTATGTCAGAACTTATTTTTAAATTATGCTAATTTCTTTTTTTTTATATATAATTTTGTTGAGTTTGCTCTAAAAGACGGATTAGGAAAACAATTTTTGTTTGTACAAGAATAAGATTCAATTTGTTATCTAATTTCACCTGACCCCTTGATAAATCTCTCTTTTGGTGGATATTTAGAATATAATGGAGTATTGTTATTCATAGTATCTTCTACTATCTCTTTTATTTATTTTTATTTTTTTTGAGAAAGTATTGCTAAAATTGTCAAATACTTCTACTATATATCCATGATAATATTCACAAATCACATTTCTCAACAATAAATTGATCATATATTTTCATTAGCTAGTCTTTTAGAGACGTATCTCAAACCCAGTTCATTAAAGATTAATACCTACTTACCGTATTCATAATGTCTACTTATATTATTATCATTAATGTTTACTTACCGTATCCTTAATGTCTATTTTCAATATCTTAAATGTTTACTTATATTATTCTTAATGCCTACTTATAATATTTTAAAAAATATATAATAATCCGGCCCAATTAGAGATGGTCTCTCACAAGAACTTTTGCATTTTCATTTAAGATAGTTTTGTTGTTAAATAAATATCATAACTAAATTAAATTAATTTAAACATTTATTTTTTCTTCAAACAATTAGTTTATTACAAATTAACTCTTTATATAGACATGTTTCAGTGTAAGACACTCTTATACAAGAATTTCTCTAAATTGATACATCATAATTATTCACTAACAAAAAAGGCAAATGGACCCGGAAAAATAGTGCAAAGTTTTTATTAAACTAACTCAATTTAATTAATCTCTTTTATATGTGTAATTTGTAAATTAATTAAGCCTAAATCATATACAAATACAAACCTTCAAATGACAACATTAAACACAATTTTGATCTCTTCGTCGTTTCCACCCCTCACCACCAATCATAACATCAATAAAACAAAGTTAAAAAGGAAGAAATGGACCATTCACGTAATGGCAAAAATTAATAGATTTAAAAAAATGATAATATAAAATATAATTTGCGAATTATATCAAGTTTTTTTTAATTACGATTTTAATATTTTTTATTCGAATTATAGTTATTAAAGTATCAATGTTTACAATGTTCAAGTCAAATCACAAATTCTAATTATGTTAGGGGTCCAAAGTTTTAGGTTAGACCTTATCATGGGCGGCCGGCCCGACCCGGCTCGAAAAAGTAAGGGTTTGGGTACCAAAATATAGCCCGATGGGCGGGTTTGGGCAGAAAATAAGTGGCCCAAATTTTTTTGGACGGGTTAGGGATTGGTGTTTGGCCCGCTGGCCGGCCCGGCCCGATTCGAAAGGAGCTAAGTTGGTCCAATTAGTTACATATTTTGATTATTTCATATGCTAACAATTTTTTTTCATATTGCATCAAGGTCGGTTTACTATTTTTAATGTTGAAGAGGAGGAAGAAGAGGTAGATCGTGAAGATGACGATTGTCAAATCACTAATTAGTTACATAATTTGATTATTTTGTATTTGTTTATTTGAATTATTTGTAATTTGTGTTTTAAATTATGTATAATATGTAACAATTGTATTTGTTTATTTCAATTATTTGTAATTTTTATTTTTAATTATGTATAAATAATATATAACATAGGCCCGCAAGCCCGCATATTACGAGTTTGGGCAAGAACTTTTAGGCCCGCCCGCATCAATGGGCTGTTTTTTCCGCCCAGCCCGGTGTTTGATCACGTCTATTTTAGGTTAAAATGGTCGGATTTCTGTGATTTGACCGGTCTGAAAGCTATAAACATTGATACTTTAGTAATTGTGATTCGTAAAAAATTTAAACTTTAAAGCTGTAATTTGCAAATTATTACTTTTACAATATAAATATTTATTTTCAAATTTTTTATTATGCTAAATAATTGTCGGTAGAATTTTTTATTTGCTTGTGTTTCAACTACTACCCATTACCTTCCAACATGAACAATTAAAATAATAATGCAAGTTAGTCTAATTCATCCATTATTTATCCAATTCTACCAGAAATATTCCCACTCCATTATATAACTTTGAGATATTAATTTCATTTGAACATATACATATAATTAAAAATAAAAAAAAAACACCATGAATAACAAGAATATAGATTTGCACCTTTTCCTTGTATTTATGCTGCTAATATTCAGCTTTAATTGCTTTTGTGGGGTCACCAATGGAAGGTGTATCGCGTATAATAAATGTGCCGGCGCTACCTAAATCTGACGTATATTTTTAGTTTTTACGATGATAAAATTATGTATATTCGCTTTTTTCAAATTTTATATAAAAGTTTAATAATAATTAATTAAAATTAATTAATGAATTAAGAAAATTATATGTTATTAGCGAAATTTACTACAAATAATTATCGAATTGGCGACAACGCTTTTCGTCGCCATTTGATAGCTAAACGGTCAAAAAGTAGGCCGGGCGACCACATAGCGACCACTAGCCTCTTCGCTGTATATGTAAAAAAAATAAAAAAATAAAAGCTTTTATTTTTTTTAATTTTTTTTTAAATATACAGCGACGAATCTAGCGGTCGCTATGTGGTCGCCAAGGGCGACCAACCAACCCCCTCGCTGATTTTCCATTGTTATTTCGATAATTATTTGTAGTGATTGTTGTTTTATTTTAGTTATATATTTATATATCTTTGTGTATGTTTAAATTTTGGATTGAATTTAATTATACATTAATGTAATTGATGGTTGTATACCGAATAAATATAAAGTGTCTCGAGTACAAATTCTCATGGACTACTTTGCTCTTTTTTTTTTTTTTTTTATTGCAATATGTTTTGGAGTTTTGGCCTTAGATAATTTGTTTTTATATCAAAAAATTGATGGTAATATTGATACATGTAGAATCTTTAAAATGTGGAGTTGAGTTGAGTTTAGTGAATGTACATTCTAATTAGGGTTGAATATAGTTTAGTTAATAATTTAATACGCTATAGCTATATAAGTTTGAGATATAAATTCCATTCAATCCCCAATCCCCAATCCCCATCAATTATTTAAAAAAAAACACTATGAAAAATAATAGTAAGAGTAAATTATTTCCTTCATTTATTTTTCTTTTATTTACATTGCTATTTTTGAGCTTCAATGTGGTTCATATTGAGGGATGCTTGAAGAACACTGATGCTCAGAGTAAGAGACCACTCTGCAAGAACGAAAAGCAAGTTGGTAATTGCTTGTGCAAGGTTACAGATACACATTGCATTGTTTACCGTAAATGTCCCCGCCTTCCAGTATACGCAAATTAAATTTATATGTCAATACTTTGTTAAAAATTATGTTTCTATAGACAAGCGTTTGATTTGAGAATTAATTGATTCAAAGTATTCTTGTCACGAGGATGAAATAAAAAGTATTTAATTATTAGGCTAATTTGTAATTCTCTAAGCTAATTCGGGAACTCTTATTTGTTTCTACACAAGGGTAAGATTCGCTTCGGCTTAGTGAAATTATAGTTTATTCTCTCAACTATGAATTTGAGATTTCAATTATATATGTGTGTTTTCTGATTACTTTTACTTCGATTTAATCGTTGAGAAATAATGTTAAATCTTGTTATTAAATCATATATAGATGAGATGTTTTTAATAGTTGTATGTTAAATTAATTTGAAGTGCTTGATTGAATTTGATAATGCTCTAGCTCTTTCAATTTTGATTAAAGAATTTGTTTGATAAATGATTACTGGTAGGAGGTATTTGTTAAATTGATTAATTGAAAGTAATTTATAGCACTACAATAAAAGGTGGAGTTTTTAGACGCTTGAATTTCAATGCAATAAAAAGTGTCGGAAAAAACACAGAGTCTTTAGACGCTTATTTTTTGACGTACAAAACAGTTGATAATTGCACAGCTTCAGTAGTCGAAAATCCAAAAAAATTTAAGCGAAAGGAAGAGCGGGTTCTACCCCGCCTGAACAAAAACAAAATGGCATCATAGCTTAAACAAAAACCCTAGCCGCTTAAAAGATAATTTCAATTCATTTTTTCATTATCCTCGCCGCCGTCACCATCTCATCCTGGCCGTCAGATTTTTATAATTTTGTTGAGCTAATATTGTGTTTATCTAATTTTTTTTTTTTTTTTTGTTATCATATGCTTTTGTGAATGATTTTAGTTTTGTATATTTGATGGCATGATGGTGGTTTGACTTTAATTTTTCCTACTCGGTAAATAATAAGAATCATTATTATTTTTATCATCCATTAAATCTTTTTCATATTACTTTTAGTGCTTGTAGTAGAAGTGTAATTACGAGTTTTTTAATGTTATGTTTTGCTTGTAGTTGGATGAAGTAGACCCTTCATTCTTTTAGTTTTTGCTAAAGTTGTGCATTTTGTTTGATGTGTTGCAGATTTTTGCTGTTGATGTTCATATTATGACCAAGAAATCATTTTTTGTGAAGGTCTTGACGCTAAAGTGAAAATTGCAACATAATGAAAACAATTTTGCAGGCCTTTAACTTTTGACAAACTTTTAACTTTATTGATTTTGCACTCTTTAACATCAACGAGTGTATGTAAATATTAAAATTAGGTATTTTTGTTGGTTGGACTTTTCTAACCAAGTTACGAAAACTTAAGATCAAAGCTCCATCAACGAATGTGTGTACGTATATGAATATCGAATTCTAATACTTTTTTAGATATGATGATTTGGTATGATGTTTGTTGGTTATTTGTATGTTTAATGAATTTTATATAGTATGGAAAAGGCTAATATATATTGGGGTGATGATAAGTTGTCAAAAGTAAATACATTTTCAACGCATGTAAATGTCTAAAACATAAATCTAGATATCAATGGTTCATTCTCTTTTGACGTATAAAAGCGTCTAAAATATTAACCATTTTCCACATGATAAAGCGTCTAAAATATTTGCATTATCCACTCTTATTAGGGTCTAAAAGGTTTTCTTTTTCACGTTTTAAAGCGTCTAAAAACATAAAATTGCATTATGATTTTAAGCGCGAAATTTTTTTCCCCACAGCAAAAGGTGTTGAAAACCACTTTTATTATCCACGAAAATAACCGTCGAAAAAAAAGCGTCAAAAATTTGTAACCTACTTTTTTTAGACGCTCCCTCAACCGTTGAACGTTTTTAAGCGTCGAAAAAACCATCATATTTCCGTCAAAAAACTCCGTGTTTTTTTATAGTGTATGCTAACTGTTTATGTCAGTTATTTAGAAAATTGTATTATATTAATATTATTATCAATTAGCTCTAAAAGTCAAATACTATAAAATCACACTTTTGAATGATTTAAATAAAAGGATTTATTTTAAAAAATTATCATTAATTACCCTCAACATTCCACCAAATTTGGACCAATTTCTTTGAAATTTCAACGAGAATATATAGTACAAAATGGGATGGATGGAGTAATTTAATTATGTAGATATTAATAGAAGATAGAATGAAAAGTGTGACATCTCAAAATGATGGGAAGTAAAGACAGCTGGACCCAAATCAAAATGATTGCTGGTGAAAAATTAATATGACTTTTATATTAGAAGAGTACTTAACGAGTGTAATTTTATTATTTTGAAATTAATTTTCCTAATAATAGATTTATAATCATCATATTATGCTTATGGCGACAACAGAAATTGCGACATGTATATTTAACACAATTAAACTAAAAAATATATATTTCATAATTTAAAAAAGCTATCTATATGCAATTTCATTCAAATCCCATGGTGTAATGTAAAAATTTATTACCTTAGTAGAAAATTACACTTTTTACAATAATTCATTTTGAATTTCACCCACGTGATCTTGTTAATCTTGATTTGGTGAAAAGAATTTTAAAACTTAATTTCAATAATTCTAAGGTCTAGGTGTTTGGGGTGAATTTTGATGACTAAGTTAATGACA
Organism: Amaranthus tricolor; assembly: GCF_026212465.1. Classification (NCBI taxonomy): domain Eukaryota; kingdom Viridiplantae; phylum Streptophyta; class Magnoliopsida; order Caryophyllales; family Amaranthaceae; genus Amaranthus; species Amaranthus tricolor. Next base: position 1,174,023 of record NC_080062.1, read on the forward strand.
TAAAAGAGTATTTTTTGTTGTTTTTTTTAAAATTAAATATAAATTTACGCAAATAATGTGTGCACCTCGACTAAAACCCCTTTTTGATATACTATTTTCTATAGTTGTTGCAGTTGTTATGAATAATATACATAGCGGTTAATACAACTATAAATAGTAATTATGTTTTTATTGCTGCTGAAACTGCTATAGATAACAAATTCATTTATAGCGGTTTTAAAGAACTGTAGATCAAACATAAAATATAAGTCTCTTTGGTGTAGTGTTTATTTAACTGACCACTTTAAGATTGTAAATAATCACTTTAAAAACACTATAAAAACATATCACATTAAGACTATAAAAAATAATCACTTTAAAACTGTAAATAATCATTTTATGATTATAACTAATTTATTTATGATCCTATTAATTACTATATACTGTAAATGCACATTAGAATAGCCCAATGGAAATAGCGATCGGGAATTTGTATAAAAAGAAATATATTAATAAATTTTCAATTTTTTACTATTGGACTTGTGGTTCAATACTAAAGACAATAGTGAATACATATCTCACATCTCTTATCCTACTTTAGTATGGACCCTCTCAAGTCTAAACAATAATGCAAGTTACATTTTTTTTTTGTATTTTTCTTCCAAAATTAGTACGGATTACTATCAATAATTTCAATATTAATTTCATTTTGCTATATAAGTTTTAAGATATAAATTCCATTTGATCGTCCCCAACAATTATTTAAAAAAAAACACTATTAAACAGAGTAAGTGTAAATTATCTATTTCATTTATTTTTCTTTTATTTTCTTTTCTACTTTTGTGCTTCAATGTGGTATATATAATAGAGGACGAATGCTACAATGACATCAATGGTGTTGTTAATGGTGACTCAAACTAGCAAGCACCATTGAAGAAAATGAGTATGGGTCAAAGAGGAGGTCCGCGTGCGTTCTGTCTCCATTTCGTGGCTCATGTAGTTGTACACGGCTCGCAAAATGGTGGTTTCCTTTCATGGGAGGTGTCTTTTGGGATGGTTACTTTGTGTTTATTATGTAATAACTTCCTTTTATTGGGCATTATAGTATATAAACTCCCATTTTAGGATTAATATATGATGATTCACAAAATTGAGAGAGATCACAAGAGAGCCATTAATCTGTGAGTGTGATTGAGATTCATCTTGTAATTCGTTGCGATCATAGTGAAATTATTTGATCTTAGCTTGGTCCCGGTGGATGTAGCTATCACATTAATAGTAAACCACGTTAAATCTCTCGTGTCAATTTCTTATTTTGCATTATTGTTCGACGAACTTGCTTCTGCTGTCACACAACAATTGGCATCAAGAGCTCAGGTTTAAGTCCTTGGAGAGTTTTTGAGTGGAACAATGGCAGGAGATTCTACAATAAGAATCGAGAAATTTACCGGGAAAAATAGCTTCAGGCTATGGCAAATAAAGATGAAGGCTCTGTTGAAACAATAGCAAATTTGGCGTCCATTGGCTTCAGAGTACTACTGTGGGGTCGAAAGACGGGTTAACTGACGGGCAATTAGCAGTAATGGAGGAAAAGACTCATTCTGCCTTTTTGCTAAGTTTGGATGATCATATCATCACGGAGGTCCCTGCTTTGGGGAAGAATCTGATTTCATTAGGTACCTTGGATGATTTGGGGTACAATGGAGTGTTTTCGGAAGGAGAGTTGTCCATTTACCGAGGTTCGGAGTTGGTACTTAAGGGTATCAAGAGGAACACTCTCTATGTCTTTAAGGTTGTTACACTGTCTAGTTCTGCGGTTTGCGCATCGGCGTCTTACCAGGAGATGACCAAGATTTGGCATATGAGGCTTGGTCATATAGGGGAGAAGGGGATGCAACTATTGTCTAAGAGGGGTCTACTATCCAGAATCAAGGTTGCCAACCTTGAATTTTGTGAGCATTGTGTGCTTGGGAAGAAACACAGGTCAAAGTTCAGCAAGGGTGCTCACATTACTGATGAAGTGCTCGATTATATCCATTCAAATTGCTGGGGTCCATCTAGGGTTGAAGGTATGGGAGGTTTCCGCTATTTTGTGTCATTTTTAGATGACAAATCCCGATACACATGGCTTAAATTGCTTAAGTCAAAGGATGAAGCCTTTAAAGCTTTTAAGCAATGGAAAGCTTTGGTGGAGAATCAACAAGGTAGGAAGATCAAGAAGCTACGAACAGACAATGGGCTAGAGTTTTGCAAAGAGGAGTTTAATCAGTTCTGTGCAGATGAAGGTATTGGTCGACATCATACCGTCAGGAAGACACCACAGCAAAACAGTGTTGCAGAGCGGGTTAATCAGACACTGTTTGAGAGAGTTCGATGCATGCTCTCTAATGCAGGGCTTGGGAGGAGGTATTGGAGTGAAGCTGTGATGACAGCTTGTTATATCATCAATAGGGGTCCTTATCAGGAATTGACTGCAAAATCCCGTTTGAGATCTGGAGTGGTGATAGGTCGTTTTACTACCAAAAATAATTCCTAATTCACCTAACTAGTATAGTTGGGAAAGTAGGGTCGAACCACTGTGGAAGGACAATTAAAGTCACAAATTGAACCAAGTTCACTATTGCTAACGATCAAAAGTTGGATTTTTGTTTATCTAAGTAGAACGCAAAAACAAGAAATGAATAAAATTCAATGATTAAAAACCTAGGGCTAAAAGGATTTACTATGCATCGATCATGATTCATGAACAGCAATTGGGATAGGAATGAATATAGGCGAAGGAAGGTGTTGCTCTTGCAAACAAATTCGACAATCAAACAATAAAACAAGCTATCGTGATTAAAGCTTAATTGTTCAAAGAAGGAAATCGTTCACTCAAACTCGCAACTCTCGCTTATAGAATTGAGCGAATAAAACTTGCAAATTGGCCAAACATGCAATCAATCTAAAACCCATCAATTGAATCGCCTAGACAAACCAAATTTTAATCCTAAAATCAAACAAGAATCATGACCTTTTGCATAGTTTCACCAAGCCCTAGAAATAAAACTACTCACTAAGCATATTAAAACTAACAAGAGATTCAACAATGAAATTCATGGAGAAAATCAAATTCAAATTTAATGGAGAAACAAGCATTCAAAGATAACAATAATAAACAAGAACAAGAAATTCGAATTGAAACTAATACCTTCAATATAATTAAAATTACAATGTCGAAGTGTTGATCAACAATCCCCCAAGGCAAGTAATATGGGAAATCCCTTCAATACCAAACCCTCCAAACCAGAGAAAAAAAACTGTCCCCAAAAATTCCCCTCAAAAGCTATTTATATCCTCCTAAAAAGAGATCGGAGGATATGGGAAGTTACTATCAAAAATAACTGCAGGACTCGGCCGGGTATGTGGAAACCCGGCCGGGTGCGCAGCACAACTAAATCTTCAAGACCAAAAAATTCTCTAAGTTCAAGAGTAAACCCGGTCGGGTAAGAGGAAACCCGCCCGGGTACGCAGCAGAGCATTTTGATCTTCAATGGAAGCTTGGCCGGGTGTCTAGAAACCCACCCGGGTTTAGAGGCTCACCCGGCCGGGTATGTGGAAACCCACTCGGGTATGAGAGGCTCACCCGGCCGGGTATGTGGAAACCCACCCGAGTGCGAGTGGCAACTTTTTCTTCCAAATGGCATCTTCAAATTCTTTTAAGTGCCAAGTGCAAACCTGGTCAGCACAAAAATGACCCTTTGAGTAGCTTATGACCTTCCAACTTGCAAATCTCGCTCCAAGAGTCGATTCCTAGCATAATTAGAGCTTTTTACCTACAAAATAGATAGGAAACAAACACTCCAACCAAGCATAAAAACCAATAGAAAATTGAGCAAAATACGCGAGAAATGCTATGAAAATGCAATGGGGGCATGGTAGAAAATAGTATATAAAACACACACATCAAACTCCCCCGAATCGAACCTTTGCTTGTCCTCAAGCAAACAAGACAAGGTTCTAAGAATAAAAGTATGCTTCACCCTATAAAAGCAACATCGCAAAACACTTGTGATCACATCCTCTCAATCAAAGCATTCAAATAATTCAATACCTATCCAAGAGTAAAATATCATACAAGCGAATCCAAGCCTTATCACTAAGGAATAACGAGGAATCAAGGAAAGAGTTCTCACGGATGACACTCCTCTATCTGCGGCGAGTATAAAATGTATTCAATCGCTCTCCGCCCACAAATACGCAAAAGATGTGCATATGAATCAATTTTTGTAGCCTAAAATGCTAATAAGGCACCCTCCCATCTCAACAACACTCGTGTGTTTAAAGGGGAAATAATATCACTCGACCTATAAAAGTCGACTCGAAATGCGGCACATACTCTCAAATCTTGGCAAGATATTAAATTGAGGAAGCACATATAACTGCATGATTATCAAGAAGGTCTTTATTGAGCTTGTAATGGGGTTTGGGTCAAAGGTAGGATAAAATTTTGAAAGTATGCGAGCTGGAAGTCTATTTTAGGGGAGAATAATCTAAAAAGTAACGTAGCCTAAAGATGAGGCTAAAAACAACTCCAAATAACTTCAACTCATAACTACCGAACCAACCCAACTAATGGAAAGCACCGTCATATCATCATCAAATTATTAGAGATTTACAACTTGTAAAGGCGAAAAAGTACAACAAATTAAAAGGTGTGAGACAAAATTTTTATTTTTATTTATTTATTTATTTATTTTTTAATTATTTATTTATTTATTTATTTATTTTATAGTAAACCACTCCCGATTGCTAAACCATTTTATTCATAAACTCACAGCCACACCATTTTTTTTTTGAACTGCATGAATATGAATAATGAAAAGATGGTAATATATGACAAACCAAGAGAGTTTTTCTCTCTCTTTTTTTTTGAACTGCATGAATATGAACAATGAAGAAAATGATGATATATGACAAACTAGAGAAGCACACTCCAACAATAAGGAAACAATCAACCTAACTCAAGTACCCCATGCAAGTAAATGTGAGCTAAATGACAGAATATATATCGCCCACTAACCAACCAAATGCTCCCCCAAGCTAGACTTGGGTTGATCAAATAGGGTAAAAAAGGTTTATAATGCGGTTAGTTATGAAAGAAAATGTAGGGCTTAAAATAAAGGATCAAATGGCAAATTATGTCTTTGAAAACAATGTTGCATGGCTTCTAGAAAATGAGGGCCTTCTATCATGCTCATCATGCAATTACATAGCTAACAAGACCAGTATCAAGCCAAGATGGAGATCAGTGATACACCAGGAACTAATCACTCAAGTAGGAAATAGTGAGATAGAAATCAAAGTCCAAATCCTTACAAGGTAAACTCTTCCTTGTTCCAAACAATAGATAATAATGCTCAAAAACACAAGTTTCAATAATACCAAGGAATCGGAAAAAGAACCCAAAAGTCTACAATGACCAGTCTCAGCAATCACAAGTGTAAAAAATTTCAACCATAGGGCACAGGAAAACATACTTTGTCAAAAAGATCCAAAGGGGCATCAAGGGAGAAAGAAATACATTACAACTAAGAAAGCAATACAATATTTTTGGTCACATGTAAACTCCCACTCCTAATGATTGGTACAAACCATGCAACAATCCTAAGAAAGTACTAAAAACACTCAAAGCTAAATTATGAAAAGAGTTGGGAAGATCTCACCAATTAACTTCCTAATGCAAGCTGAAGTACAAAAAATCATCACGTTATCCAAAGCGCGACTTGCAAAAGAACCTGCAAAAGGAGAGAAACAACCAACTCTAACCAAAACAACTACACTAAGAGCAGTAGAATATATACGAGAGAGTAAGCCAAAGCAACAATCAAGACTCCCCCCAAAGCCAAATCAAGCACTGTCCACAGAGTTTGAGAGGGGGGCAAGAGCCCACTAACCCATGGGGTCAAAGTCATTATCCTGCTGCTCATCATCATCGTCATCATCCTGATAGGTAGGAGGGGGAGAATACCAATCAGGATATTGAACGTCGGCATGAAAATGACCTTGCTGATGATGATAGTCATGTAGTGGCCGAAAAGCAGCATGAGATTGGAGCTCGAAGTGAGTGAATCGTGTGTCCAAAGAGGTCAATTGGTTGGCCATTTGCTGCTGAGACAAGTGCATAGCATTGTAATTATCGATCATGAGCTGTTCAAAAGGGGAGTACCCTTGGGGAGCCATTGGAGATGGTCCCAGCGGAGGTCCCATACGCGCTCCAGAGGACTCAGCAGGGAAAGCCGCAGGAAATAAGTAATGAGCCCGGTTGGGCTCCAAAGATGGCAAAACCTCTATCTGCATATCAATATAAAAGGGGGGACGGGAATGGATTTTCCACCGAAAACCCCCCTGACTACCCTCCACCAGATAACCACATTGACAAAGGTGCTGTAAAGACAATAAATAATCAGCACGAACAACTTCATCATCAGGAATTTGAAATTTAGTCGCGATGCGAGTGACTAAACCCCCAATATAAACATCCTGGCTCGAAGAAAGTGCATGGCGGGAAATGGATAACAGGTGTTTCCAAAGGAAAACAGGAATGTTAACATTGACATTTGTATGTCGCGCCAAGAAATATTTAGCCAAAATGTTTAAATCTAAACTACGAGCAGAGTGAGGGTCGGCTCGACAAAATAGACAAGTACTAAAGAATTTCAAACACACACGCACATGGATGATGAAGTTGATTAATATGCAAGTGTGATGTGTTAACATTGGTCAGTCCAGTTAAACGACGGAACAAATCACATGCCTCACCCCCTTGGGATATTCGCAAATCTCCTCCCGTAGGGAGGCCAAAACATTTAGCTAATTGCGAAATGGTCAAGGAAAAATTCCGGTTATGCAGCCGAAACCGCAACCTAGGTTTGCTCCTATCACTAACGTCTTCCCACAACGAACTCACAAATTCTAAAGTAAGATGCTCATGAGTGTTATGACATGCATTAAACAGAGTAGACAATCCAAGAGAAGCAAATAAATCACGGGTGGGTTCGAGAATACCTAATCGTTCGAGTGTCGAACGATCGATCCACTTAGATGATACAATGCGCCCTTTGAGATGCTGAAACTTTTGCCGTTGATCCTCATTGTAGAGAATAACGTCGGGAAAATCCTCATCGCGCTCAATGGCTGGAACTATAGGTTGTGAGGTAGACCCCGGAGCTCGTGCCCGCTTGCTTGCCATTGCACTCCCATTTTTTTTTTTTTTTTTTTTTGGGAATGGATGGATTGATGAGGAGAATAAAAAAATGGGCAAGAATTGGGGTAATGTAGTTTGAGGGGAAAAATAAAAAATAAAAAGAGAAATTTGGAAAGATTGAGATTTGAAGGAATGGGGGAATTGATGAGAAAAAAAATAGTGAATGGGAAAGAGAATGAGAAGAGGAAGAGGATGGTGAAATTTTTAGGTATTTTTGATGAAGGAAAAGTGGAGAATTTGAGGAAAGAGATTTAGGGAGTTTGATAGTAATGGAGGATGAGAGAGAAATTGATGGAGGAAGAAGATGAAGGTGTGAGGTGAGCTGTGAATGAGTGAGAGAAGAAAACTGTGAGGGAGAAAAAACGGACCCGGGCGGGCTAGGGTAGACCCGGGCGGGTGTAGATGGCAAACCCGGGCGGGGCAACTGAAACCCGGGCAGGTCCGGGTATTATTTTCGTTTTTGACTTTTCTCTTTTTTTGTTTTTTTTGAACTACCACGCACCCAGGCAGGTCTCCAGGGACCCGGGTGGGTACTAGACTGATGCGAACTCTCCAATCGGGTTACTTCCCGACAAGTGCTGGTTTTTAAGGTCCCGCACGACCCTCTTGTTCGACCAACTTAAGAGGAGGAAGATGGATGAAGGTGGATAACTTCCATCATTCCAACAACATTTCCTTCATGGTAAAGCTTTAAACGTTGTCCATTGACCTTGAAAACATCACCTTTCTCATTTTTCAATTCCACGGAGCCGAACTTATTCACATTAGTAACCAAGAAAGGACCAGACCATCTAGACTTTAGCTTTCCGGGAAAGAGCTTGAGTCGAGAATTGAACAATAATACCTTATCTCCCTCTGCAAACTCTCTTGGGAGGATCCTCTTATCATGCCATTTCTTAGTTTTCTCCTTGTAAATCCGAGCACTATCATAGGCGAACTATCGAAATTCATCCAACTCGTTAAGTTGAAGAAGCCTCTTCTCCCCCGCCAAGTTGTTATCCATGTTAAGCTCGCGAATTGCCCAATGAGCTTTGTACTCTAACTCGATGGGAAGATGACAGGATTTTCCGCATACAAGCCAGTATGGGGAAGTGCCAATAGGTGTTATGAAAGTTGTTCTGTAGGCGCAAAGCGTGTCATCAAGCTTCATACTCCAATCTTTCCTAGACTTTGCAACCACCTTTTCCAGTATAGATTTGATCTCGCGGTTGGAAATCTCAGCTTGACCACTTGTTTGGGGATGATATGGTAGTCCAGTACGATGATGAACTCCATACTTCTTGAGAAGAGAATCCAACTTTCGTTCATGAAAATGCGAACCACCATCACTAATGAGAGCTCTGGGAACCCCAAATCTCGGGAATATGACCTTGCTTAGAAGCTGGATGACCACTTTAGAATCATTGGTGGGAGATGCGATTGCTTCAACCCACTTAGAGACATAGTCGACAGCGACCAAACGTAGCAATTCCCATTAGAAGATAGGAAAGGTCCCATATAATCGACACCCCAAACGTCAAAAATTTCAACCTCAAGAATACCAGTTTGGGGCATCTCTTTCCGCCTCGAAATGTTGCCGGTCCTCTGGCAAGAATCACATGACATAACAAAGGACTGAGCATCCTTGAACATCGTGGGCCAAACGAAACCAGACTTATTCAGCTTGCGAACGGTTTTATCTGGCCCATGATGTCCCCCATAGGGTGAGCTGTGGCAGTGCTGGAGGATCCCATGGACCTCCCACTCAGGAATGCACTTGCGATAAAGTCCATCTGCACACTCACGTAAAAGAAAAGGATCATCCAAAAAATAATATCTAACATCATGCAAGAACCTTTTCTTTTGTTGGTAGGACAAATCAGGAGGCAAAATGCCGCCTACCACATAGTTAGCATAATCCGCAAACCATGGACCCTGTGATGTGACTGTAAACAACTGATCATCGGGAAATGAATCATCAATAGAGGAGGAGATCTTACCATCATCACACTTGATTCTAGACAAGTGGTCTGCAACTACATTCTCTGCTCCTTTCTTATCACGAATATATATGTATATATATATATATATATGTATATATATATATATATATATATATATATATGTATATATATATATATATATATATATATATATATATATATATATATATATATGTATATATATATATATATGTATATATATATATATATATGTATATATATATATATATATGTATATATATATATATATATATATATATATATATATATATATATATATATATATATATATATATATATATATATATATATATACATATACATATATATATATATATATATATATATATATATATATATATATATATATATATATATATATATATATATATATATATACATATACGTATATATATATATATACATATACATATATATATATATATATATATATATATATATATATATATATACATATACATATATATATATATATATATATATATATATATATATATATATATATATATATATATACATATATATATATATATATATATATATATATATATATATATATATATATATATATATATATATATATATATACATATATATATATATATATATATATATACATATATATATATATACATATATATATATATATATATATATATATATATATATATATATATATATACATATATATATATATATATATACATATACATACATATATATATATATATATATATATATATATATATATATATATATATATATATATATATATATATATATATATATACATATATATATATATATACATATACATATATATATATATATATATATATATATATATATATATATATATATATATATATATATATATATATATATATATGTATATGTATATATATGTATATATATATATATATATATATATATATATATATATATATATATATATATATATATATATATATATATATATATATATATATATATATATGTACATATATATATATATATATATATATATATATATATATATATATATATATATATATATATATATATATATATATATATACATATATATATATATGTATATATATATATATATATATATATATATATATATATATATGTATATATATATATATATATATATATATATATATATATATATATATATATATATATATATATATATATGTATATATATATATATATATATATATATATATATATATATATATATATATATATATATATATATATATATATGTATATATATATATATATATATATATATATATATATATATATATATGTATATATATATATATATATGTATATATATATATATATATATATATATATATATATATATATATATATATATATATATATATATGTATATATATATATATATATATGTATATATATATATATGTATATATATATATATATATATATATGTATATATATATATATATATATATATATATATATATATATATATATATATATATATATATATATATGTATATATATATATATATATATGTATATATATATATATATATATATATATATATATATATATATATATATGTATATATATATATATATATATATATATATATATATATATATATATATATATATATATATGTATATATATATATATATATATATATATATATATATATATATATATATATATATATATATATATATATATGTATATATATATATATATATTATATATATATATATATATATATGTATATATATATATATATATATATATATATATATATATATATATATATATATATATATATATATATATATATATATATATATATATATATATATATATATATATATATATATATATATATATATATATATATATATGTATATGTATATATATATATATATGTATATATATATATATATATGTATATATATATATATATATGTATATATATATATATATATATGTATATATATATATATATATGTATATATATATATATATATGTATATATATATATATATATATATATATATATATATATATATATATATATATATATATATATATATATATATATATATATATATATATATATATATATATATATATATATATATATATATATATATATATATATATATATATACACTTAATATCGAACTCCTGAAGTAAGAGAATCCACCTAATAAACCTTGGTTTGGCTTCCTTCTTAGCAAGAAGGTACGTTAAAGCTGCATGGTCAGTATACACAATAACCTTGGAACCAAGAAGATATGATCTAAATTTTTCTAAGGCATAAATAACAGCTAAAAGTTCCTTCTCTGTGGTGGCGTAGTTGACTTGAGCCTCATCCAAAGTCTTGCTAGCATAATAAATGGCGTGCAAGACCTTGTCCTTTCTTTGATCGAGCACAGCTCCAACCGCAAAATCACTTGCATCGCACATAATCTCGAATGGGAGTTCCCAATCGGGAGGGTGAATGATGGGTGCGGTTATGAGAGCTTGCTTTATCCTGTTAAAAGACTCGACACACTCCTCAGTAAAGTCAAAAGGCGCATCTTTAAGAAGAAGTTGGGTTAGTGGTTTAGCAATTTTAGAAAAATCTTGAATAAAGCGGCGGTAAAACCCCGCATGACCAAGAAAACTCCTTACCCCTTTCACATTAACTGGTGGTGGTAATTGCTCAATCACCTGTACCTTGGCTCGATCTACCTGTATGCCTTTATCAGAAATAATGTGGCCAAGAACAACACCCTCAATCACCATAAAGTGACACTTTTCCCAATTTAAAGCCAAATTACATTCTTCACATCTTTTCAAAACTTTAGTGAGATTAGCCAAACAAGATTCAAAAGAACTACCATACACACTAAAGTCATCCACAAAGACTTCCATGATAGACTCTATGAAATGAGAAAAAATGCTGATCATGCAACGCTGAAATGTAGCTGGTGCATTACATAACCCAAATGGCATTCTACGATATGCAAAAGTACCATAAGGACAAGTGAATGTTGTCTTCTCTTGGTCATCAGGATGAATGGGAATTTGGAAGAATCCAAAATAACCATCCAAATAACAAAAATATTTATGACAAGCTAACCTTTCAAGCATCTGATCAATGAAGGGGAGAGGGAAATGATCCTTATGAGTAGCTAAATTCAGTCTCCTGTAATCAATACACATGCGCCAACCAGTGACAGTTCTAGTGGGAATTAATTCATTTTTATCATTCTTAACAACAGTCATCCCACCTTTTTTCGGAACCACTTGCACAGGACTTACCCACTTAGATGCAGCAATAGGAAAAATAATGCCTGCGTCAAGTAGTTTTGTTGGAATATGAAGAGATGATCAAATGCAACAAGAGGGGGGGTGAATTGTTGTGTAGTGAATTGTACTACATTTTTTGCTCTAACTTGCGGAATTTTAACAAACAAAATAAAACTTAAACTTAAGAAGCAAGAAATAAAAAGAGACAAAGATTTTACGTGGAAACCTTCTTGGCCTAATAAGAAGGAAAAACCACGACCCCCCGGGATTTCAAAATTCTCACTATGTTTAGGCAATCAATTATAATTACACAAAACAATGTTTGCTTCACTTGAAGCTTCTCTACTCTAGGCCTAATTCTCTTTCTCTATTCTCCTTCTCTTTCTCTTCTCACGTTTCTCTTCTCTATTCCCTTAGACTTCCCACAAGTCTAATTACAACAAAACACTCATTAACCCTTACAAGGCCAATTCTCAAGAGATTAAAAATTAAAATAATTACTTAAGAAAAATATAATAAATTAATTGGCATTGGAAAACTGAAAATATTTTTCTTAAGATGATCTCCCTTTAATGGACACTCTTTTTTTTCTCTTGGATTCTCTTAGATTGATTTTGGTTCGAGCAAAGTCCATTCTATTTATAGAGGGAACAGCCAGCAGTTACCATAAGCATAACGTCCACTATCTCACACATACCTCCACTTCCCCACGTTCTCAAAACAAAAGGTGGTGGAATTAAGAAAGTGTCCGGCTGTTATTTGCTCAAAGAAAAATCAGTTTCCTTAATGCTAAAAATAGCATAGGAGTTTAAAACATAAGATCCTAAAAAATAGGAGATCTAAATCTAATAAAGAAAAAGTCTTGGGCTATTTTTAGAAAACCTAAAAATAGATTTGCCAATTAACTTACTAATTAATTTAAGCAATTAAATTAATTCTAACCCATTACATCAACTTAAAAACAGAAAATAATTAATTCGCAATTTTCCAGTCGATGTTATTCTCCAGACCTGCTACGTAGGAACAGTGTACTGTCTCCATCTACAACTTCTGTCAGATTATCAACTTTGGGAACAGTAGACCGTCTGTCTACTTTTAACATCCTAAGCATTTATCTAACTTCTTGGATATTCTAAGACACGTACAACTTCCACGAACCAAGTCATAGGCTTCATCAACGATTCAACAAAATCGGATATATACCTACAAAACAATCTCTAAAAATATGTTTGTTTATTTAAAAGTGAAGTCATCATCAAAACCTTGAGAGGCCAACAAATTCCCCCTTTTTGATGATGGCAAACTTTATAAACAAACTTAAGTAAAATAGAGTAAAAAAAATTCTTAGAGCATACTAGAGATTAAAGCAACTCTAAATAACTTAGCAAATCAAATCCTTAAAATATAATTTACCAAGCATTCACAATAAAACAATTTACTCCATAATATCAAATATGTTTAAAAATTTTCAAAATTAATTAATCTAAAACTTAAATGAAATAAACTAAAATTAATTAAACTGACATAATTAAACTAACACAATAAAACTTAACTCAAATTATTAAGTATTTTCAACAAAAACAACTTGAAAACAAATTCACAAAAACAAATAAATATCCATCAACTTGAAAACACAGATGATCATTAAGCTAGCATAAACTCAGCACATTATCATCAATAAGAAACAATATAAATCAACCAAGATATGTTACTGTGTATTCACTGCTCTTCTTAAGTTTGTGCATAATCTTCCCCCTTTTGTCATCAATCAAAAAGAAGTAGGGATTATCAAACCTCAGCACAAACCATATAGATTTGTCAGTGATGAAAACAAGAAACAATAATAAAAGGAAGTGCCATGAATAAAAATCAAACCTGCATATAATTAGTTGTCACAGACCATTAATAAAAGCAAAGAAAGAAAAGTAGCAATTGTTCAACAATACAACTTTGTACCTCAGATGGTACAAAGACTAAAAAGTGAAGTTGTTTGATTAATATTACAGCCAACAAATCATAAAAGCATATAGGAAGAGGGATCAGGGAGCAGTCTCTTCTTCATCAACGAACTCAGTCTGTACTTCTACTGTGTCCAACTTGGCACCAAGACGGCTCTCCATCTGGTTAAGCTGATCAACAATTGAAGCAAGGGAGACACGAGTTTCGTCTTGAAATGCAAGGAAGTGAGACTGGAGGTCATTTAGCTTAGAGAGGACAGAGTCTAAAGAAGCTGCAGGAACAGAATCATAGTTAGTACAACCTACATCAGGTGAAGTGTGTGACTGAAAAGGTGGTGGTGTAGACTGTATTGGTGATGGAGGTGGTGATGGATTGTGATGTGGTGATGATGTGGTTGGCTTGGGAGAGGGAGGTTCACTTGATATAGGTTCAGGCATGGTGTCAAATGTAGCATCATCAACCATTGTAGCCTTGCGTTTTGAAGCTAACCTCCTACTCTTCCTCTTAATGAATTTAGCCTTTTTCCTCAGAGCTATCACAATCTCTTCATCACTTGTATCATCACAGAGATTGTGATGAGCCTCTTCTCCTAAGGCTCCCTCCTGTTCTGCTTCCCCCTTACTAGCTTCTCCATCCTGTTCCCCTTTTTCTTCTGTTTCAATATGGTCAGTGGGAACATGCTCTTGCTCCTTTTCCTCTTTTTCTTCTTGATCTCTCTCCCTCAATTTTGCTTCTTCTTTTTCAATCTCTTCCTCATCAGATTCTACTTCAACAACCTCCTCTGATTCATGTATTAACATTCCTTCATCATTTAATTTGAGGTGCAAATTTTGCAAACATTTCACACCTATTTTCATGTTGGGACCCATTGGGAACTCCAGCCCATCCAATGGTACACCAAACTTTCTGAAAATCCAAGTCAACAGCCCCCCATAACCAACAAAATTTTTCTTCTCAATACAATCAGACAAATGCGATATCATTAATGACGGAAAATTTATCTTTATGTGGTTATCCATGCAATAAATTAAGGTTGCATCACGTAAACTTACTTCACTCCTTTTAGAGTTTCGGGGCAAAATAAATCTACGTGCAACATTATACAGTAATTTATGCAATGGAGAAAGAATATTATGACTGATCTTCCCTTTCTTTTGTTCAACCCCCAAAAATTTAAAAATTGTCTTTTCATTAATTCCAGAGAAAACTATTTTTGTACCAACGCAATATGTATCAAAACCAACATTAGGAACACTAAACCATTCCCCCAACAATGCACTGTTAAATTCTATTTTGATGTTCTTGACACTACTAGAACACGTCCCACAATCATTTGAAAAATTTGAAATGAATTCTCGCATAAGATTTGGAAAAATGGAATTGCAACTAAAATTTGTCATCAAAATCTCCCATTCTTGATTTTGTAAAATGTCATGCAATTTAGGAAAATAAGTAGAATCATACCAGTACTTGTCTAACCCAAATCCTACAGACATTTCTTTTGCAACTTCTTCAGCACTATTAGGATCAGCAAGCTTCGAACGTTTGACTACTTTGGAAGATGATCCACCTTTTGGTGATGAGATCTTGCGTTTTGTACCAGTAGGTTCAGTAGATTGTTTGGGTGATGTATTTGTGGTTTATTTGGTGGTGAGTGGTGCAGCATCCAGTAATGGTGGAGGATGAACCACTCTCAGAGGTTTTGGCTGTGATTGTTTACGGGATTTAGGGGTTTTCTTTGAGGAACTTGGGGTTTTCATTTTGAAGTGTTGAATAGATTGAGAGATAGGGAGAAGGACGGTTTCTTGAAGAGGAATAGAGAAGGCGTGTGAAGTGTGAAGTAAGAGAAGGGTTTAATAATGTGATGAAATGACGGTTTCCTTAAGTCCAATCCCTTTAATGCTCTAATCATAGCGTTTGATATGGAAAGATTTTGAAGAGATGGGATTGAAAACCGTTTCCTATTGTTTTTAATTTTAGTTGGCCGTACATTTTTAAGAAAAAAATGAAATATGAATAAATTATGAATATTAAAGTAAAATATGAAAACAAAATAAAAAAAATGATGAATTATGATATATAAAAAAAATTATAAAGAAAATAACGAACATATTGCTGTGGTCTGATCAAACTAACAACATGCAAACAAGAAAATATTCATAGTACAAACTTCATTACGTGTTTACCTGATCCATGCAATAATTGATTTTCAATCAAAATTTTGAGGTTGATTCCTGACCCTTTTTTTTTCATGATGCTTCATTGGAAATTTTATGCAACCAACTTTAGTGGAGCTTGATCATACTAAGTTCCAATCTCATCTTTTCATATTGTTCCCTTGGAAGCGGTTTGGTCAGAATGTCTGCAACTTGTTCATTAGTATTGACATGCTTTGATACAATATTTTTGTGTTCTACGTTATCCTTAAGGAAATGATGTCTAATATGTATATGTTTAGCTCGTAAATGATGCACTGGATCTTTAGATATACATATGGCACTGGTATTATCACAATAAATAGGAACACATTCAAATTTAATACCAAAATCTCTTAGTTGCTGTTTTATCCAAAGCATTTGGGAACAACAAGCTGCTGCTGCCACGTATTCAGCTTCGGCTGTGGATAATGCAACCGTGTTTTGTTTCTTGGAACTCCATGAAACTAAGAAATTGTACCATACCTGACGTGCTTTTTCTATTAACTAGATCACCTGCATAATCTGCATCACTAAAACCTTTTAAATCATAAATATCACTTTTAGGATAAAATAGGGACAAGTCGTCTGTTCCCTTCAAATATCTTAAAATTCGTTTGACTGCCGTGAGATGTGATTCTTTAGGATTTGATTGAAATCTAGCACATAAACCAACACTAAATGAAATATCGGGTCTACTTGCAGTTAGATATAATAAGGAACCTATCATGCCTCGATACATTGTTTGATCTACGTTAGTTCCTTTTAGGTCTTCATCTAATCTAACATTTGTAGCCATGGGTGTATGGTTGATTTTAGCATTGTTTAGCCCATACTTCTTAAGAAGTTCTTTTATGTATTTTTGTTGATGAATAAAAATACCATTTTCAGTTTGTTTAATTTGCAAACCAAGAAAGAAATTTAATTCTCCCATCATGCTCATTTCAAATTCTTTGCCCATTAGGTTAGCAAATTCCTTACATAATAAATCATTAGTAGCACCAAAAACAATATCATCAACATAAATTTGAACAACCAAAATATGAGAACCTTTATTCTTAAAGAACAAGGTTTTGTCGATTTTTCCTCTAACAAAGTTATTTTGAATCAAAAACTTTGATAGTCTTTCATACCATTGCCTAGGAGCTTGCTTCAAGCCATATAAAGCTTTGTCAAGCTTGTAGACATGATCAAGACAAGAGGTGTTCTCAAAACCTGGAGGTTGTTCAACAAAAACTTCTTCATCAAGAAAACCATTTAAGAAAGCACATTTCACATCCATTTGATATAACTTAAAGTTCATAAATGCAGCAAAAGAAATTAAAATTCTAATAGCCTCTAACCTTGCTACCGAAGCAAATGTCTCAGTATAATCAATACCTTCTTGTTGATTGTACCCTTTGACCACGAGTCTTGCTTTGTTTCTTACAATTATTCCATGCTTATCTAGCTTATTCCGAAATACCCATTTCAAACCAATTACCTTCTTGCCTTTTGGTTTGGGTTCTAAGTGCCACACTTTATTTCTTTCAAATTCATTTAATTCATCTTGCATGGCTACTATCCATTCGGAATCCTTTAGAGCTTCTTCGTGATTTTTGGGTTCAAGTGATGATAGGAACGCAAAGTGTGCACAAAAGTTTCTCAGTTGAGATCTGGTTTGTGTTCCCTTATTCATATCACTTATAATCAGATCAAGAGGATGATAACTTTGGTATTTCCAAGGTTTAGGCACAAATTCTCTGTAGGAAAAAATAGCATGTTCTGATTCAGCATCTTGATTTGCATTTTGTTCAGCTACTGGATCATCTTGGTCATCTGCGGGAACAGCTGGATTGGGAACAGTCTGCTGGTCCTATTGAGCTGGCAGTTCCTGGATTTGGTCAGTTTCCCCTGCCTCTTCTTGTATTGACTGTTCACCTGCTGTTCCTGGATCTTTCATTTTAACTCCTTCATCATCTTCTTCTAAATTTGCAAGACCTATTTTAATATTATTTGTTTCCTGTTCACTTGTTGAAAAGTTAGTTTCATCAAAAATTATGTGAATAGATTCCTCTACACACATTGTTCTCTTATTATAAACTCTGTAAGCTTTGCTATGTGATGAATAACCGAGGAATACTGCTTCATCACTTCTTTCATCAAACTTACCTATATTTCGTTTACCATTCACATGTACAAAACATTTGCATCCAAACACACGAAAATAGGAAATATTTGGTTTAACACCTTTGAGTAATACATAGGGTGTCTTAGAAGTGATTGGTCTTATTAATACACGATTAAGAATATAACATGCAGTATTGACGGCTTCTGCCCAAAAATTTCTAGGTAGACCACTGGCAATCAACATGGTCCTAGCCATTTCTTCTAGGGTTCTATTCTTCCTTTCTACCACTCCATTTTGTTGTGGTGTTCTAGGAGCGGAAAAATTATTATTTATACCATGTTCATCACAATAATTCATGAAGTTTGAGTTTTCAAATTCTTTGCCATGATCCGATCTAATGTGAACAATTGAATTATTGGTAGATTTTTGTATTTTATTTGCAAAAGATACAAACTCCTCCAAAGCTTCATCTTTGCTTGCTAAAATAAGGTCCAAGTAAATCTACTAAAATCATCAACTATGACAAACACATATCTTTTGCCACTACGACTTTGTGTTCTCATAGGTCCACATAGATCCATATGAATTAATTCTAATGGTCTAGAGGTAGTCACCAGAAACTTTGATTTAAAGGATGACCGCACTTGTTTTCCTTTAGCACAAGGATCACAAATTTCATTTTTGAGGAATTTTATTGCTGGTAATCCTCTTACTAGGTCTTTTGATCTTAAGGTGTTAATCAATGAATAGCTAGCATGACCTAGACGCTTGTGCCAAAGAAGTGGGTCTTCTTCTATAACGCTTAAACACGTTAGACTGTTTCTGGGAACAGTGTCCAGGTCCACCACATAGGTGTTCCCTTTTCTGATTCCCTCTAGTACAGGGTCTCCTGTGTTGTTCCTAGAAATTATACATCGTTCAGAAGTAAACTTAACAGAGTTACCTTTGTCACAAAATTGAGAAATACTTAAAAGATTGTGTTTTAGATTCTCGACTAAAAATACATTATCAATGGCATGGGAGCTTGATCTTCCAACTTTTCCTTTGGCGATTATTTCACCCTTCATATTATCACCGAAGGTTACAGTTCCCCCATCATACGCTTCAAGTGAGAGAAATCTTGATTTATCACCCGTCATGTGCTTGGAACACCCACTGTCGAGATACCATGAGTTGTTCCCCCTCACTTGAGCCTGTAAATCAAACTAATGGTTAGTTTTAGGAACCCAGTCAGCCTTGGGTTCCCTGTCGATTAAATTTGAATCATGTTTCTCAATCCATATGCATTCGACATAAGTTTCATTTGCTTTAGTGTGCTGTTCCCTTTTTACACATTGATATTTTAGGTGTCCAATTTTACCACAAAAGGAACAGATTTTACTACTAGGGAGATCTACATATACCTTTTTCCTTTTTTCATTCTTAACATAACCTAGACCTTCTTTACTCTTGGTTTTAGCATTTAGAATCCATTTGGGAATTTCAGTGATTTTCCCTTTTCCCTTTTCCTCTTAAGTTAATTTGATCTTTTAGAAACTTATTTTCTTTTTCATATGATTCTAATTTTAATTTTATTTCTTTAAATTCCGTGCTAAACACATGAGTGGTTTTATCATTTTTAACCAATTTTAATCCTAGCAATTTGTTTTGATTTAATTCAATGTTAAGAATAATGAAATCCTGCTTTAATTTTTCCAATTGTTCTTTTAAAATGATATTCTTATCTAACAAATCAAAAAATCTACTTTGCACATCGATCCTAAAGGAATTTAGGTATGAGATATGATCTTTACTTAAGTTAAGTTCCTTCTCAATTTGGAGACACTTAGCTGTTTTTTCATTCAACTTTTCTTGTGTCTCTAACAGCAATTTGATTAATTTATTCTTACTTAAATTAGACAGTTGTTTAGGAGATGGACTAGAAGACATTACCTCTTTTTCCTTAGACTCTTCATGAGATGCCATGAGACACAGATGTGCGGTTTCTTCCTCTATTGGCGCTTCAGTTTCAGCTTCGCTTTCACTATTATCCCAAGCTGCGATCATAGCTTTTCGAAAATCAGTTCTGAAGTTTCCTTGTTTAGGCATCCTTCCAGCTTCTCTTGTCTTTCCCTTTCCCTTCTCATTCTTCCATAGAGGGCAATCTTTGATGAAGTAGTCAGTACTTTTACATTTGTCGCATTCAAAATTTTTCTTCATGTTAGCAGTTCCTTTTTCTTTATTATTCCTTTGATTTTCATATCTACTGTTCCTGAAGAATTTTTTGAATTTACGTGCCAACATAGCAGCTTCCTCTTCCCCAGCTTCTGATTCTTCACTATCATCCGCTGCCAGAGCCAGTCCTTTATTACGGGAACTGTCAGCTGTTCCCAAATGCAATTCATGAGTCATGAGGGAACCAGCCAACTCTTTCAAATTAAACTTGGTGAAATCTTTCGATTCCTGAATGGCTGTGACCTTAGCTCTCCAGCGTTCGTCTTGAGGAAGACTCCTAAGTATTTTCCTAACTTGTTCATCAACGGGAATGATCTTACCAAGAGAGACCAATTCATTCGTGATATTTGTGAACCTGGTGAACATCTCTTGAATGTTCTCTCTAGGTTCCATAACAAACCTTTCATATTTGGACATTAGGAGGTTAATCTTGGACCGCTTCACTTCGCTGGTACCTTCATGGGTAACTTCTAGCAGGTCCCAAATCTGCTTGGCAGTTTTGCAACCCATAATACGATTGTGTTCATTGGGTCCAAGACCACAGTGAAGCAATTTGATAGCAAGAGCGTTCATCTCCATCTTTTGAAAATCTTCTTTTTCATATTCAGTGATTGGTTTTGGAATAGCTTCGTTATTGGAGTTGATGGTCGTCACCTCAAAGTCTCCAACTTCAATAACTCTCCAAACTTGATAGTTTTCGGCCTTTATGAAGATTTCCATTCTATTTTTCCAGTAAGTATAGAATTTCCCATCAAATATGGGTGGCCTTTGTGTGGAGTACCCCTCTTCCATGCGCTCGTTCATCTTCAACATCTCTGTGGGAACAGAATACTGCTCTCAGGGTTTCCTGATTAAATGAGGAACAGGGCTCTGATACCAATTGTTGGAATATGAAGAGATGATCAAATGCAACAAGAGGGGGGGGGGGGGGGGGGTGAATTGTTGTGTAGTGAATTGTACTACGTTTTTGCTCTAACTTGCGGAATTTTAACAAACAAAATAAAACTTAAACTTAAGAAGCAAGAAATAAAAAGAGACAAAGATTTTACGTGGAAACCTTCTTGGCCTAATAAGAAGGAAAAACCACGACCCCCCAGGATTTCAAAATTCTCACTATGTTTAGGCAATCAATTATAATTACACAAAACAATGTTTGCTTCACTTGAAGCTTCTCTACTCTAGGCCTAATTCTCTTTCTCTATTCTCCTTCTCTTTCTCTTCTCACGTTTCTCTTCTCTATTCCCTTAGACTTCCCACAAGTCTAATTACAACAAAACACTCATTAACCCTTACAAGGCCAATTCTCAAGAGATTAAAAATTAAAATAATTACTTAAGAAAAATATAATAAATTAATTGGCATTGGAAAACTGAAAATATTTTTCTTAAAATGATCTCCCTTTAATGGACACTCTTTTTTTTCTCTTGGATTCTCTTAGATTGATTTTGGTTCGAGCAAAGTCCATTCTATTTATAGAGGGAACAGCCAGCAGTTACCATAAGCATAACGTCCACTATCTCACACATACCTCCACTTCCTCACGTTCTCAAAACAAAAGGTGGTGGAATTAAGAAAGTGTCCGGCTGTTATTTGCTCAAAGAAAAATCAGTTTCCTTAATGCTAAAAATATCATAGGAGTTTAAAACATAAGATCCTAAAAAATAGGAGATCTAAATCTAATAAAGAAAAAGTCTTGGGCTATTTTTAGAAAACCTAAAAATAGATTTGCCAATTAACTTACTAATTAATTTAAGCAATTAAATTAATTCTAACCCATTACATCAACTTAAAAACAGAAAATAATTAATTCGCAATTTTCCAGTCGATGTTATTCTCCAGACCTGCTACGTAGGAACAATGTATTGTCTCCATATACAACTTCTGTCAGATTATCAACTTTGGGAACAGTAGACCGTCTGTCTACTTTTAACATCCTAAGCATTTATCTAACTTCTTGGATATTCTAAGACACGTACAACTTCCACGAACCAAGTCATAGGCTTCATCAACGATTCAACAAAATCGAATATATACCTACAAAACAATCTCTAAAAATATGTTTGTTTATTTAAGAGTGAAGTCATCATCAAAACCTTGAGAGGCCAACAAGTTTCATTACCTCACTTTTCACGACTTCTTACATGTTAGGATTTAAGCGCCTTTGTGGTTGAATACAAGGCCTGTGATCTTCTTCCAAATGAATCCTATGCATGCAAAAGTCGGGACTAATACCCTTCAAATCATCAACACTATACCCAATGGCCTTCTTATGAGTTTTCAGAACATTTAAAAGTTGGGAAAGTTGGGCATCATTGAGTGTGGTGCTGACGATAACAGGATGGAGCTCTTGCTCATCAAGAAAAACATACTTAAGATGGGAAGGGAGAGGTTTTAGTTCGGGCTTCTTTACCTCAACTTTGCATGTAGGCCGAACTAACCTCTGCACTCTCTTGCTCTTGCTGTGACTAAGCTCTTCATTACAAAGAGCTTGTTAAATAGCATCAATTTCAGTCTTCCAAATGCTAGCATCACCTGTAGAAGATTCAAGACAAAAAACGGCTTCCAAAGGATCTTTCATAAGAGTTAGGGGCAAGTTATCATGACAAATCACATCAACTACATCAATAACATAGCATTTTTCCTCAAGCATGGGACCTTTCAAAGCATTGCTCAAATTGAAAGTTACATTGTCATCCCCCACAGAAAGTGTAAGTCTACCATTTTTCACATCAATAACTGCTCCTGCCGTATGAAGGAAAGGTCTTCCTAAAATAATAGGAATTTGTCGATCTTCCTCCATATCAAGAACAAAATAATAGGAATTTCTCGTGCACTGCCTCAGAAGATGCTTCATCAGTAATCACTTCAGAAATGCCCACATCTTTCGAATTTGACTCTCCATTGTGAGGCATGGGTGGCTCGTCATAACTCAACCCGCTCCTTGTAGTGATTGCATTGGCGGTCTGCTTGCCATGTGGTTGAGTAGGTTGGCCGGGCAATGCTCCTGCTTGTCTAGAGGAGCTAGATGCAGCTAATTAAGCGACTTGAGTTTCAAGCATTTTATTGTGAGTACCGAGTTGCTCAAGCTGTTTGGCCATTTGAGCCATCATGGTTTTCAACTCCCCCAATTCGGATTGGGGTTTTTGGTTTTGAAATTGCTGCTGTTGATGGCCTTGAGGAGGCCTTTGGAAATCGGGTGGTCCTTGATTGGGCTGATATTGCTGATGTTGCCCATATTGTTGTTGTGGTGCTTGTGGTGGAAAGTGTTGCTGTTGAGGATTTAACACATTGTTGTTGCGATATGACAAGTTAGGATGATTACGAATTCCAGGATAGTAGCTATTGTTGTTGAAAGGAGGACGAGCTTGAAAAGCATTGACTTCTCTGGCACTCCCATAGCTCCATTAGGATTAATAGAACACTCCATTAGAAAATGACCATGCACACCGCAATAATCATAAGTAACTCCACCTTGGCTAGAGGTAGCCATAGCATTGACGGGCATAGATGTATTAGCACTCATGCGCTTCCCATCAATTTTCGCATTCAAAGCTGAGATTTGTGATGATAGAAGGGAATAAGTTTCAACTTCATGCTTCCTCTTCCTTGGTGCTTGAGCTGCGCGCCTAGATGAGCTATTCCATTGATTTTCAGCAAGAGTATCCAAGAGTGAAATAGCCTCATAAGTTTGTTTGTTCATAAAAGAGCCGCCAGCCGCACCATCTACCATCCTCTTAGTCTCATTATCAAGACCATTATAAAAAGATTGCATAAAAAAATTTCTTCTCAATACCGTGATGAGGGCACATATATTGGTAATCTTTGAATCTCTTCCACGCATCATGAAAAGTCTCCCCCGCATCTTGTGAGAAACTATAGAGCTTAACTTTGTAGTCATGAGTCTTATAACCGGGATAATACTTCACTAGGAAAGCATCAGACAATTGCGCCCAAGTAGTAATGGTGTTGGGAAGAGAGTTATACCAACGTTGAGCTTTGCCTGCTAAAGAGAAACGAAAGAGGTACAAGTAGAGCTCGTCGTTAGTCATCCTAGTAATCTTTTGTAGAGAACATGCTTGAAGGAATTTCTGCAGATGATCAACGAGTTCTTCATTGTCAAGACCATAGAACTGATTTCCCGTGATCATATTCATAACATGGGATTTGATGTCAAAGTTTCCAGCATTAGTAGCCGGCATCCTAATCCCCGCGGTAACATTGCTGGCCTTGGGCTGTGTAGACTGCTTAAGAGTTCTCTCGGGAGCCTGAGCCGCCATGTCAAGAGATTGAGAGGGCTGTTGAGCTTGTTTACGAGCCTCCGCCCTCCTTTTCTTTGCACTTGCGTGTGTTCTACGAGCAGTTGCCTCAACCTCAGGATCAAAAAGAAAAAGTTGCTTGTTGGTACTCCTGGTCATGCACAAAAACACTAAAACAAACGTAAATACGCTCGAAGAACAGTTGTTCCTCGAGTGGGTTAGCAAAAGCAAACGCTAAATTCAAAAAGTAAAATTGTTGCCCTTCCCCGGCAACGGCGCCAAATTTTGATAGGTCGTTTTACTACCAAAAATAATTCCTAATTCACCTAACTAGTATAGTTGGGAAAGTAGGGTCGAACCACTGTGGAAGGACAATTAAAGTCACAAATTGAACCAAGTTCACTATTACTAACGATCAAAAGTTGGATTTTTGTTTATCTAAGTAGAATGCAAAAACAAGAAATGAATAAAATTCAATGATTAAAAACCTAGGGCTAAAAGGATTTACTATGCATCGATCATGATTCATGAACAACAATTGGGATAGGAATGAATATAGGCGAAGGAAGGTGTTGCTCTTGCAAACAAATTCGACAATCAAACAATAAAACAAGCTATCGTGATTAAAGCTTAATTGTTCAAAGAAGGAAATCGTTCACTCAAACTCGCAACTCTCGCTTATAGAATTGAGCGAATAAAACTTGCAAATTGGCCAAACATGCAATCAATCTAAAACCCATCAATTGAATCGCCTAGACAAACCAAATTTTAATCCTAAAATCAAACAAGAATCATGACCTTTTGCATAGTTTCACCAAGCCCTAGAAATAAAACTACTCACTAAGCATATTAAAACTAACAAGAGATTCAACAATGAAATTCATGGAGAAAATCAAATTCAAATTTAATGGAGAAACAAGCATTCAAAGATAACAATAATAAACAAGAACAAGAAATTCGAATTGAAACTAATACCTTCAATATAATTAAAATTACAATGTCGAAGTGTTGATCAACAATCCCCCAAGGCAAGTAATATGGGAAATCCCTTCAATACCAAACCCTCCAAACCAGAGAAAAAAACTGTCCCCAAAAATTCCCCTCAAAAGCTATTTATATCCTCCTAAAAAGAGATCGGAGGATATGGGAAGTTACTATCAAAAATCACTGCAGGACCCGGCCGGGTGCGCAGCACAACTAAATCTTCAAGACCAAAAAATTTTCTAAGTTCAAGAGTAAACCCGGTCGGGTAAGAGGAAACCCGCCCGGGTACGCAGCAGAGCATTTTGATCTTCAATGGAAGCCTGGCCGGGTGTCTAGAAACCCACCCGGGTTTAGAGGCTCACCCGGCCGGGTATGTGGAAACCCACCCGGGTATGAGAGGCTCACCCGGACGGGTATGTGGAAACCCACCTGGGTGCAAGTGGCAACTTTTTCTTCCAAATGGCATCTTCAAATTCTTTTAAGTGCCAAGTGCAAACCCGGTCGGGTATGTGGAAACCCACCCGGGTATGAGACCTGGTCAGCACAAAAATGACCCTTTGAGTAGCTTATGACCTTCCAACTTGCAAATCTCGCTCCAAGAGTCGATTCCTAGCATAATTAGAGCTTTGTACCAACAAAATAGATAGGAAACAAACACTCCAACCAATCATAAAAACCAATAGAAAATTGAGCAAAATACGCGAGAAATGATATGAAAATGCAATGGGGGCATGGTAGAAAATAGTATATAAAACACACACATTAAGTGGTAAGTTGCCTAGTTTCTCTAACATGAAGATTTTTGGCTGTGTTGCTTATTATCATGTGAGTGAGGGTAAGCTGGATCCACGAGCCAAGACGGGGCGTTTTGTTGGGTACAGTGATGGTGTGAAGGGGTTTAGGATCTATTCACCTTCGGAGGTTCGGGTCATTCTTGGTAGGGATGTCACTTTTGATGAGAGGACCATGTATTCAAAGAAGAGCTCGGAGTCTTCTGATCTGGGAAAGGAGAGGGAGAATTTGCTGCAGATAGATGGAGTACTTGAGGTACATCAGTCATCCATTGTTGATTTACCGCGAATGCAATTTATTGATGATGATGTTGAGGTTCCAATGCCGAGTACTCCTGAACCTGAGGTTGTTTCATCTTTTCCTAACTTTGGGGAGGAGGTGGAGCAGTATAATCAGGGGTCATCTAGTCAATCTGACACCATTCTTGAGAGACCTAGACGAGTTATCAAGAAGCCTGTTAGGTTGATTGAAGAGATGAAAGGAAGAAATTGCTTTGTTGAGAATTTGACAGGTTATGCATTGAGTGTAGCTGATGATGTAGAGTCATATGAACCTGCCACGTATAAACAAGCAATTAGTTGTAGTGAGTCGGCGAAATGGCTTGCTGCAATGGGTGAAGAGATGCAGTCTCTTTACAAGAACAGAGTGTGGGAACTTGTGAAGGTACCAGAGGGGAGAAAGCTTGTAAGGTGTAAGTGAATTTTTAAGAAGAAAGAAGGGTCATCTGAATCTGAGAAAGTTCGTTTTAAGGCTAGGTTAGTTGCAAAGGGGTTCAGTCAGGTAAAAAGGGTTGATTTTGTGGAGATATTCTCACCGGTGGTTCGACATACTTCTATTCGTGTGCTATTGTCAATTGTAGCACATTTTGACCTTGAACTGGAGTAGTTGGATGTTAACACGACTTTCCTTCATGGCAATTTAGAGGTGGAGATTTTGATGAAGCAGCCCGAGGGATTCAAGATCCTAGGGAAAGAGCACTATGCATGCAGATTGCTAAAGTCGTTGTATGGACTTAAGCAATCCCCTCGGCAGTGGTACAAGAGGTTTGATTCTTTTATGGTTTCGCATGGTTTTGATAGGAACGCGTATGATTGCTGTGTGTATCATAGTAAGTTGGATGACAGTTCCATGGTTTATTTGTTGTTATATGTTGATGACATGCTTGTTGCCACAAAGAATAAATCGGATGTTGCTAGACTTAAAGAGTTGCTTAGCTCGGAATTTGACATGAAAGATTTGGGTCCAGCTAAGAAGATTTTGGGTATGGAGATCTATAGGGATCGGGCTAGACGTAAGCTTTTCTTGACTTAGAAAAGTTACATCGAAAAGATTTTATCTCGTTTTGGGATGGAGAAGTCGAAGCCTATAAGTCCACTAACATCTGTGAGCTGCAAATTGTCTTTGTCTATATCACCTCAAACTGAGGAGGAGTTGGCGTATATGTCTAGAGTCCCTTATGCCAACGCTGTTGGTTGTTTGATGTATGTTATGGTCTGTACTAGGCTGGATATTGCGCACGTTGTTAGTGTTGTGAGTAGGTTCATGGCTGGACCTAAGAGAGAGCACTGGCAAGGGGTGAAAAGGATTTTTCGTTATTTAAGAGGGACAACTGATATTGGTCTTGTGTATGGGAATGGTAAGGAGTCTTTGGTAACTGGATATAGTAATTCTGATTATGCAGCTGATGTGGATAGCAGAAGGTCGGTGACCGGGTATGTGTTTAGTTTGGGTGGTTCTATGGTTAGTTGGAAGTCTACATTGCAGTCTTCGGTTACGTTGTCTACTATTGAAGCTGAGTACATGGCTTTAACTTTTGCAGCTAAGGAGTCCATATGGCTCAAAGGCCTTGTAGGTGAACTGGGTATCGCACAGGATTTTGCTACGGTATATTATGATAGTCTAAGTGCCATTTGCTTAGCTAAAGACCAAGTACACCATGATCGGACCAAGCACATTGATGTCAGGTATCATTTCTTGCGTACTGACAAGAGGGTAAAGGTAAAGAAGATCGGGACCGCTAACAACCCAGCTGATTTCTTTACTAAGTCTGTTCCATCACTACAAAAAAACTTGTTTTTAGCAACAAGTTTTAGAAACGACTATATTTTTTTCGTTGCGAAAAATACAAGTTGTTGCGAAATCCGTTGTTGTTGCTAAATAATCGTTGCCATAAAAAAAAAATGAGTGCGGACTTTGAAATAATTAATATTTGTTTTTTGCAACGATACCAGTCGTTGCTATAAAGCATTATTTTGGAAAATTGGTTATACGTTACATGTATATGAATTACGTATATTTTTGACACACGATAATATTTGGGACGTGTGATATTTTGGGATACGAATTAATATATAATGATAATCGGTGATATTAGTTTAGTTGGTTATAAATTATTTATTATTTTAATTGTCTAGTTTATATATAGATTGTAGATTGTTTTAGAAGATAACAAGGTCGTTGCGAAAAATGTGTATATTTTTTGCAACGGTAATAGTTGTTGCTAAAAACATTAATAACAAATTTTACTTAATTGTTTTCTCTACAGTAAAGTCGTTGCAAAAGATTGACTATCATGTATTGCAACAACTTGAATTGTTGTGAAAACAATATATTTAACAACGAAAACAGTTGTCGCTAAAAATACAAAAAATTTGGCAACGAGCTTTTTTGTTGCTAAAAACGTTGGAAGGAATTGCAACGATACTTCTTTTGCAACAATAGATCTCGTTGCAAAAAAAAGATACCTTTTGCAACCACGAAAGTCGTTGCTAAAACCTTTAGTTACGGTTGTACCCGCAACAATGGAATTCGTTGCAAAAAACATTTTTAGCAACGAAATCAGGTTTTTAGCAACGACTTTTTCTGTTGCTAGAAACAAGTTTTCTTGTAGTGCATTTAGTAAGTTTAAACATTGCTTAAGAATGTTGATTACTATGTGATGTAGTAGGCCCTTAGGGGCGGTGTTAGGGAGCTCCTGTTGTAGGCATGTTGGCCTTAAGGTGGAGCTTGCCCGGGGCTTGTGATGCAGGTGGAGCATTATGAGTTGTTATACTTGGTGAAAATTATGTGATAGGTCTTGGTTGGAGACTTGTCAAGATGAGTCTTGGTTGAAGACTTATCGGGATGTACGGCTTATGTATGAGCTTTACATTGGGTTTTGGCTTGAGATATGTTCACTTTGTGTTGATGAGATCGTTTGGTCAATACGAGTTTTCGTCAAGGTGGAGATTGTTGTTAATGGTGACTCAAACTGGCAAGCACCATTGAAGAAGATGAGTATGGGTCAAAGAGGAGGTCCGCGGGGCGCGGAGTGCGTTCTATCTCCATTTCGCGGCTCGCGTAGTTGTACACGGCTCGCGAAATGGCGGTTTCTTTTCACGGGAGGTGTCTTATGGGACGGTTACTTTGTGTTTATTATGTAATAACTTCCTTTTATTGGGCATTAGTATATAAACTCCCATTTTAGGATTAATATATGATGATTCACAAAATTGAGAGAGATCACAAGAGAGCCATTAATTTGTGAGTGTGATTGAGATTCATCTTGTAATTCTTTGCACTCATAATGAAATTATTTGATCTTGGTGCCGGTGGATGTAGCCATGTTAAATCTCTCGTGTCATTTTCTTATTATTTCATTATTGTTAGACGAACTTACTTCTGCTGTTGCAGAACAAATGAATCTATGAATAAGAGACCAGTCTGCCGCATCAAAATGCAAGCTGGTAATTGCTTGTGCCAGATTACAAATGTGAAATGCATTCCTTTCGTTAGATGTTCCCGTTCTATTTCTTTCTAGCTGTAAATAGTAGATTAAATTCATATGTCAATACTTTCTTCAAAATTATGTTTCTATTTTTGTAATTTTTTTTTCATTGGGGTAGTCGAAGAATCCTTATAGTTGTCAAATTAAATACTCCGAAATACTCGCATTCGATTGTGACGTGTTATGTAGAAAAATATTATTATTAGTAGCAAATATAATAGAACGGAGAAAGTATATTATTAATCATACATGGATGAAATGTTTTTAATGGTTGTATGTCAAATTAATGTAAAGTGCTTGATAAGTGCTTGATTGAATTTAATTATGCTCTAGCTCTTTGAATTTTGATTAAAGAATTTATTTGATAAGTGATTACTGGTTGGAACTGTTATTAGTCAGAATTAATTATTAACATACTAACTATTATACATTTAAGTCAGTCGTTTTAGTTAGTTATTTGGAAATTTCTATTATATTAGTATTATTATATCAATTGGGTCTAAAAATTAAATATTATTAAGTAATGCCTTTGATTAACCTAAATAAAAAGATTTTTTTTTATTTGAAAAACTATCATTAATTAGCCTCAACATTGAACCAAAGTCGAACCAATTTCTTTGAAATTTCAACGAGAATATTTAATGCAAACACAATCATAAAGGTAAGACTATGAGCCAAAGGTAATTATTGATGCTCACGGACACCAAAACCACGTATCCAACTAATTTTAATTTATCTTTAGTCAAGTTCTTAGAAAGATACAACTCATTCATGTCATTTTTAATTTGCTCTTCTCACGTTTTCTTAGGCCTATCACAACTTTACTTCTATCAACCGTGATGTTTTGCATGTCGACGATTTTCCTTCGTACATGCCAAAACCATCTCAATCTACTTTCACGCATCTCTGCAGAGATGGGTGAAGCCTCTTGTCTTTCTTTCAAAACACGGTTCTTAATCTTATTTATGTTGGTCTGTCACAATATCCAACTTAACATTCACGTCTCTCCTACTGTCATCTTACGCGCTTCAAGTGATTTTTTCGTTGGACATTTAGAAAAAAGTTACTGGTAAATAACTTAAAGTCATAACTCAAAAGCTACTATGGGTAATATTTTTGATGGTTTTTAGAATTATGACTCAATTATTTTTCTAATATGCAACCAAATGCCAACAACTATTTTTATACAAACCATATTTATTACTGTTGAGTCAAGCCCAATTTCAATGACCTTTGTGATGGGTTTGATCACTTGATTGCTCATGCCTTATCTTGGACTCTTGAGAGTGAAGATGTAAGGAACATGAGCTATGGAGGATTGAGATTTGGATCACTTGATGAAGGGATCAAGGTGAATGTTTTGGGGTGTCTTAATGAAGACAAGGCACGAAGATTGGAGGGTTTTGAAGACCGCTCGAGTGGTCGAGCATGTTTGGCTCGGTCGAGCCTTAATGCAGCAGGGTTCTAGTAGCCTCAGAGAAATCGCTCCATCGGTCGAGCCTAGGGCTCTCGATCGAGCAAAATGGCAGCGAACAGAACAAAAGCTTTATGTTTTATGTGCGGGATTTTGTGGGCTTTTAAGCCTTTTTTCCTAAGTTATTCTAATATGTTTTATGACTATATAAGGAGTCTTAGAACATTATTAGGGAATTGAGAGAGGCATATACAAGATTGAAAGCTAGGGTTCACACCATAAGAGTTCTTCATCCATGTGTTATGCATGTTTGTGTGAGATTCAGTTAAAGGTTCCATCTTTGCTTTGAGAGGCTGTTCTTAAAGCTTGGAAAGGTGAGTCATTAATGTATTGTTGATTATATTAATGTTAAGCTACTTATTTTGAGGTGGAGGTATCCATAGATGCCTCATACATCTTGTGTTTTGCTTCTTCCATTGTTGTGCTCTGTTTTGGTTGTTTGTCTTTGCATTTCTTTTTTTGTTGTTTCTTCACCATTGCAATAGCCGATTCACAACAATTACAGTTGGCTGGCCTAAACCTTTGGCTTTGAGAAGTAGCAAATAAGTCAATTCTTTGAGCTAATCAAACTAACTAATAGCTTCAACCTCCAACCAATTACCATTCATCAAACAAATCTCTATACACAGGTCGAACTCTTTTACAAGAGCACCATATACGACGACATAACGGCCCACAATTTTTGGGACCTAAAATTATTTTTTATTTTCAAATGTTTAATTATATGTTAAAAAAATTATAATAATTTGCCGAAAATAAAAATGCTGACAAGTCATCATATAATCAATGGAAATAATATCCTCTAATTAATGATCATCCATTAATTTGTTAATTTAATTTATTATATTTTCTTGGTCAATTATTAAGGTATCTAAATAATGAAATTGTTAATTTAATTTGTTGAATCTTCTTGTTTAATTAATTAAGTTAGTTTCACAAATTAAATAATGCTTTAGCAAAATGAAAAAATGATAGTTCATTAATTAATTGTCTATTAAAACTTTGGACATACATATTCATATGTTAATGTCCTTGTCTATTGACTATTCAATAATTGAGCTTTACTTTCATGCCATTCTTGACTTGTTCTACATAACACTGACGTCTTATGCAACTTGTGAGTGGTCACTGCTTTATTTTTTTATTTCTCTGATAAGTAGTAAATTCTGTGTTTCAAAGTAGTTGTAATATTTGATTTTTTATATAATTTAATTTATTAATTTAATTTTTAATATTTTTAATTATTTATAATGAAAAATTATAAAAAATTAATATTAATAATTTTTGTATTGATATGAATCAAATAAAAACACACCTGACTATGCTTTAACTTAATAATTAAAACAAATTAAAAATTAATAGTAATAAATAAATAGTGTAATTTTCTAATTGCAAGAAATTTGAAAGAATAGAGGAAGTACCAAATTTATTCATGTTAAACCAACATTATATTTAATCAAAGAGAAAAACAAGTAAATTGATATTTTACAGAGAAATAAGAGAGAAATAGTTAAATATTTAGATAGAAAAAACATGTTTGATCTGTCCACTATCTCTTCCTCTCGAATTCCGAATTTGGGCGGTATATGGGCTAATGACCATAGCCTTAAGCCCATAACCATTTCGATAAAAATTTAAAAAAACTATGTGATAACCGCAGGCTCCAGTCTCCTGAGAGATTGTCTTTCAAATCCAGTCCATTAAAACTTAATGTTACTCTTACTATATTTTCCTTTATGGACTGATCCAATCAGAGATATTCTCTTAAAGAAAACGTTTCTCACTCACAAGAATTTGTGATGTTATAATATTACAAAAAAATAAAAAAAATAAGGCAAAATTATAAGAAACTACCTAATCTATACCCCTTTTTTTAAAAAAACTACCTTATGTAAAAGTTTTTGCAAAAAACTACCTTATATAATACAAATCTTTGCACAACACTACCTTTTGACGGATTTCGTTTGTTGACCATTACTTTTGGTCGTTGACCATCACGTGACTCTTAAACTTCCTTCTTCATCTCATTTTCGCATTCCTTTGTTTCTGAAGCTTTCTTTGACGCGATTTCCTCAAACCTGTAACTCCTAAATTTGCTCCCATCCTCCTCTTAACTACATCTCGTTGAAAGTTCTAACCTATACTGGTATGTACTACTACTCATTTATGGTTTTCTACTTCAATGTTGTACTTTAAGCATAATTTAAAATTTATTTCGTTTTAGAAATTTGATTCCTTTTGCTGCGTTTTTTCTTTTGAATTTGTTGTTTTTTATCTTGGAATTTGTAAATTGATTGTTGTTGTGTCTAAATAATGTATTAGGGTTCCTAAAATTAGCTAAATCAATAGACAAGATGAAGAAATTGAAAATCTGGAAAAAAGCAAGTAGGTCGAAAAAGAAGGACTCATAGTTGGCAACTGAGGTGGGTAATGTTAGGGTAGATGAGGTGGAGATTGAAAGATCTGATGTGGTACATAAGGTTGTGGATGAGTTGGAAAGAGCAAATGTAGATGTTGATGTTGGGCAAAAGGGACCACCAATCACAGATACGGGTTATAAAAATTCTTTAAGTGCTAACCCTAGATCTAAAACAGATAACCCAGCTGCTATTTCTACCCTAAACCTTACAGCAAATAAGAGAGCTCACATAGAGCAGCAAGTTCCTGATTTTGATGATAGTACTAATGATGATTATAGTTGTGGTGATGAGGATGAATATGAGGATGATTCTGATTTTGTATGCAGAAAATGTGGTTTATGGTCTTGATGATGTGTTTATAGGTGATGATGAAATTAGATTGGTAGTAGATAAGGATATTGATGAAGAAAACAATAGAGACATATACCATGCTATTGAATGTGGTTACAATTATTATTACCTGCATAATGGTAGAAGTAGGATCAGTGTGTATTGCTACAATAGATGCGATTGTAGTAAATCGAAAGCAAGAATTGTGAACTGTGTTTGTGGGAAGGAGAAGAAGTGTTATTTTAAGGTTCATGCTGTGAAGTTGAAAGATGAGGAGACACTTCAAATAAGGATTTATTTTCCAAAGAACACTTGTGGTCACCAACACCAAAATAATAAAGTCACTGCTTTGTATTTAGCTGAGAAATACATAGAAGATTGGAGGGAAAATCCAACTTGGAAATTAAAGGCATTTGAGAAACGGGTTAATAGAGAGTTAGGTTATGAAGTGAAGTATTCTAAGTTTTATATGGCTAAAAGAATTGCAATGAAAATGATATTTGGTGATGCTAGTGAAGAGTATAGCAGGGTGTGGGATTATGCGGAAGCAATAAGGAGGTTTAATCCAGAAAGCACTGCCATCGTTAAATGCATTGGAATAGACACACCCCCACCTTTGTTCCAAAGGATGTATATATGCTTGCCAGCATGTAAGGAGGGTTTTGTTGCTGGCTGTAGGCCTGTTAGAGGTGTTGATGGGGCACATTTGAAGGGAAAATTTCTTGGGGTTTTGTTGACTGCTGTAGGTAAAGATGGGAACAATAACATCTTCCCCGTTGCATGGGCTGTGGTCAAAACAGAAAATGTAGAAACTTGGACTTGATTTCTAAATCTCCTCGTAGAAGACCTTAGGTCGGTTACTACATCGAGTAGTTGGGTACAAGCAGGAGGTGAAGCTTTCACCTTCATGAGCGATAGGCAAAAGGTATGAATGTAATTACTTGTTAACACATATCTTGTTTTAATTGTAACTAATGCTATAACCCTAATACTAATTTGTGGATAATGTAGGGTTTGGTTGAAGCTTTCAACTCAGTGATTCCTGAAGCTGAAATTAGGTTCTGCTGCAGGCATATATGGGCGAACTTCAAGATCAAGTTCCCTGGAGAGTTGTACAAACAACACTTTTGGAGAAAAATAAAAGCTTACAACAAGGTATAGAATCAAGTATACATACAAATATTTGAGATCATGTCAAACTAATTAGTAATAATTTACCTTCACAGTTTCATTTTGATAGAGAAATGAATGAAATAAAGAATATTTCTGTTGAAGCATAAGAATATCTAGCTGCTATTCCTACAAAACACTGGTCTAGGCATGCTTTTTCTAGTAGGAGTAAGTCTGGGATGTTGTTAAATAATTGTTGTGAGGCATTCAATAATGTGTTAGTAGAAGCAAAGGGGAAGCCTATAATTTCTCTAATGGAGTGGATCTAAAAGGGAAGGGCTGAGTAACTTTGAAGGTGTGTTGATGCCATCTATCAGCAAAATCATTGAAAAAAAATGCAAAGGATATATATGGTTTAAGGGTAATCCCAGTGGATGTGTTAGAGTTTGAGGTAGATGATGACGATGACTCTTACGTTGTAAAATTGGCCAATAAGACTTGCCATTGTGGAAGTTGGAAACTTATTGGGATCCCTTGTAAACATGTCATGGCTTGATTGTTCTTAGAAAATTAGATGCCAACAAATTTGTCCACGAGGTGTATCTTGTAGAAACGTATGCAAAGACGTATGGTCCAAAGTTTTATGGTATGCTAGGACACAAAATGTGGCCCACAACCACTTTAGCCAGACCACTTCCTCCACCATTTCGAACTATGCCTGGAAGGCCTAACAAGAGGAAAAGAAGGAAGGAAGCTGATGAAGGAAAAGGAGGTAAGAAGCCTGTATGTGCTGTTAGAGAATTCAAGGAACGGAGATATGGTAATTGTGGTAACCTAGGTCACTACAAAAAAGGCTGCAAGAATCCACCCAAACCACCACCAACAAAGATCAAGTCAAAGGGTGGAAGGCCTAAAAAGGGATCTTCTTCTAGTCAATAGTCTACAACAAATAATGTGCCTAGCTCCAATAGTTAACAACAAACGCAAACTACAACAACTGCATCTACTTCATGTGTAATGGATCAAATTAGTCAAATATAGAGCTCACTTTAAATATTAAAAGTAAGAAATTTGGTGTTGAATGTAATGTGTTGAACTAATGTAAGATATATATTAGTATAAGTTTTATGAACTGAGAATGTACTGTGTGGAACTGCATGTAAGCAAATTAGTATATGAATTGAGAATGTACTGTGTTGAATTAATTTACTGTGTTGAATCAGTATATGAACTGAGTGTATGGAATCAGTGCAATATACGTAGTATGTATGTAAGCAAATGCATAACAGCAAATCAGTGTTGTGTATTGAGCCAGTGCAGCAATATTGATTATACACATTGAATCAGTGCACTTTCTTTAAGACTGATGATACTGATTCGTGTTGCAGCATTACATACACATTCAATCAGTGCTGAAAATCAGTGCTGCAAATCAATTTTGAAACACATGAAGTATGTTGAAGTTGATTAGTGCAACAAGCATAACATACACATTGAGTGAGTGCTCAGAATCAGTGCTATAAATCAGTTTTGAAACACATTAAGTTGGCTACTAAAGTTGATTAGTGCTGCAAATCAGTTTTGAATCAGTTTTGAGTATTCTGAAGTTGATTAGTGCGGCAAGCATTACATACACATTGAATTAGTGCTCAAAATTAGTGCTTCAAATCAGTTTTGAATCAGTTTTTGAGTATGCTGAAGTTGAATAGTGCAGCAAGCATTACATACACATTGAATTAGTGCTCAAAATCAGTGCATCAAATCAGTTTTAAATCAGTTTTTGAGTATGCTGAAGTTGATTAGTAATGTAGTATTACATACACATTGAATCAGTGCTGCAAATCAGTTCATTAAAACACATTGAGTATACTGAAGTTGATTAGTGCAGCAAGCATTACATACACATTTAATGAGTAATCAGTGTTGCAAATCAGTTTTGAGTATGCTGAAGTTGATTAGTGCTGCAGCATTACATACAAATTGAATCAGTGCTGAAATTTAGTTTTGAAACACATTGAAATGGCTACTGAAGTTGATTAGTGCAAGCAGTGTGTATACTGATGTTATTGCAAACAACAAGCAAACAACAAACAGCAATACCAAAAAAGAAATCAAATAGACAAAATAAAAACACATTTCATTCATCATAATCATGTTACAAAAGAAATCATCTTTTCATTGCATACCGAAATCACTCATACAAATTCTTAAATAGGCCATAAACTTCATTTACTAGCCTTGATTAAAACAACCAACACCAACAAAAAAGAAAAGAAAAACCCTAATACAAAGCTTGTAATCTGATTTCCATGCTTCCTCTCATTCATCCATTTCTTCTTAATCCTTTTAATTTCTGAAATTGCTTGTTCCTTTTCATGTTCCAAGCAAAAAACCCTTGATGTCAAAATTTTGATTGCGGTTCCTAATTGTCGCTTGTCCTCCACAAGTTTGTTAGTCACTTCTCTTTGCCAAACAGTCATTTCAGGTTCATCAATCCATTTAAACTTTTTGCATCCCCTCCAATTTGTATCAGGATCATAAAAAACGCAAGTCTTAAACCTTCTTCCATGGATTTTCCTTGGTCCATGAAACCCTCCTTGCAAAGGAAACTCCACACCCACATTTTTCAGGTATCGAATTTCCGGTTGAAGAAGAAGTAGACATTACTAGTTAATTGTGTAATGATTGTTGGAAAAAATTGGGTTCTTTGAATGGATTAGGGATTGAAACTCAAGGAGAAAGAGGAATAAGGAAGGGCAACTGCGAAATGGGTATCGCGTGAAAGAAAGCTTCAGAAACAAAGGAATGCGAAAATGAGATGAAGAAGAAGGAAGTTTAAGAGTCACGTGAGTGTCACGTGATGGTCAACGGCCAAAAGTAACGGTCAACAAACGAAATCCGTTAAAAGATAGTGTTTTGCAAATAATTTGTATTATATAAGGCAGTTTTTTGCAAAAACTTTTACACAAGGTAGTTTTTTTAAAAAAGGTGTATAAATTAGGTAGTTTCTTATAATTTTGCTTAAAAATTAAACAAGTTTAATTCACCAAACCAAAAGAGAAAATGACAAATTTGTAGAAGTAGAAGATAAAGTAAACGGTCAACATACATATTAGTGTTATACAAAATTATTACTCTGAAAATAATGCACCTCAAAAATCACATTTTGGAATTTAAATTGATTAGATAGAAATACTTTTATCCAAAATCATTTAATTTTCTATCTCCAATCTCCAATAATGTTCGTTCACCCTCAAATGCTCCTTACACTTCTTTCCTTCCTCTTCATCACAACACTAACTTATTCCATTACAATCCCATATAAACCACCCGACCACCTCCTCATCAACTTTGGCCTACCAAAAAATTCTGCACAAACCGATAACCGCGGTGACAGATGGCGGAGCGATGAAGATTTCATCTTAGCAACGCAATCTGCCACCAGTAACTCCACTGCAAAAGCAGTGGAGGCTACAACTCCCTATAATATGGCCCGAATATTTCGGGCCATGACAACATATTCCATACCTGTTACTACGTGGGGCCCAAAACTAGTCCGCCTCTACTTTCCACCCCTATCCATATCCTACGACATCATAGACACCAAATCGTCTTTTCTTTCGCTCACAATTAATGGGTTCAATATTTTGTGCAATTTTAGCGCGTTCGCTGTTACGACTAACGCGAACACGCACGCCAATACAACTGCGCCCGTAACAAACGGGCTTGTAAGAGAGATTTACATCTCTTTGAACGAAGGAAACGGGCAAATAAAGGGTCTAAACCTAACTTTCTCACCAAGTAACCCGGATGGGTTCGGGTTCATAAACGGGTTGGAGATTATATCTGTACCCGATGGGTTGTACTTTAACCGTTCCGGATCCAATATGGTTCCATATCTTACGGGTGGGTTTCAAGATTATGTGAATAACCCGTTTAATTTTTCGGATTCAATAGCTATGGAAAATATTATCCGGCTGAACGTTGGTGGGTCGATCGTGCATCCGAGTAATGATTCCGGACTTGGCCGGACTTGGTTCGGTAGAGACGATGACTACATGATGTAAGTTCAACAATATTTTTCAATTTCCTGAATTTAATTTTAGACAATTGTCTTCTAATTTTCTTTCTTTCACTGATAAACATAAACTATGTGGTGGATAGATAATTTTGGGTCACCAAGAAATATAAATTCTTTTGAATTCCCAAAAAGCATAGTAAGTAATTAATTTATTAGTGTCAATTAAAAAAATAAATAGTATTTTTTTCTTACAAAGTTATCAATTATTTTCTTCGTTTCTTATCAAGTTTCCATAAGGAATGTAAATGAAAACAAGAAAAATATAATATTTTTTAAATAATGAATATATTATTTTATTAAATAATAAATTTAATTTAATGAAAAAAAGTAGGCACTATATATAATTATTAAAAAATTTGAAATAAAGTCATTGAAAAAAATTATAAGGACCATAACTAATAAAAAAATATTTTTATAAAGTTAATGAAAAATATGTAAGGATCATAAGAAATATACAAATGTTAAGATGAAGTTAGTTGCTAGAAAATATGTGAGAATTATAAAGATTATTATTAAAATATTAAAATAAGATTTAAAAAGTTATTTTTATTTGAAATTTATGATATAAAAATGTCGATTGTAGCAGTGACATCTTTGACTTGTGTGCAGAGTTCGAATGTGTTTACTACATCACACACTAATATTTATAAGATCGAGTTAAAGATAATTAAAAATACAATAATATGATATTATATTGATATGCATGGAGAGACGAATAAAATAAGATCGTCTCAAATGGTTATATATTTTTCTCATATAATAATCGCAATATGTAAGATACTATAGAATAAAGAACAATGTAAAATTATTCTATAAAGCATAAAAAAAACGGAGGAAATATGCAATATAGAAGTATAATCACGTCTCTTCTCACTCTAGGCTACAAGTGTGCATCATGCAATACAAGTCTTCCGTATATTTGACGTATATAATCTCACTTTAAACCTTAGATGAATGAGATTCTAATTCTTAACATGACCTTTTGAAGTCATATCAAGTACTCAATTTATCCAAAAGTTTAATTAGATGATTAAGTAATCATTTAAAAACTGCAAATACAATTTTAAATTCGGAATAATAATTTATTTGTTTTTATTGATTATATTGAGTTACACCTTAGCTTGTGTTGAACACATGTAACTTTGCTATTGTACTTGGTTTCATACGTCTCTTTCTTTGCAGTGCTCTTTTTATTTGAGCGTCGCTTTGACTGTATCCCTCTTGCCCTGTCTTCAGATGAGGTGGAGGTATGATTTGTCAGTAACGAACCCACAAACCCTGTCCTAAGCAGAATCTATCGTATATGATTGTAAATTGATTAATTTTATTTTTATGTTGTATATGATCAGTAATGGTCTAAACTACACAGTGTCGTGCAACGATACCACAATCATAAACTTCAATTATACAGTTGCAACACCATCGTATACGGCGCCAGAGTTAGTGTACTTGACAATGA
The DNA here is from genome assembly GCF_026212465.1 of Amaranthus tricolor. NCBI lineage: Eukaryota > Viridiplantae > Streptophyta > Magnoliopsida > Caryophyllales > Amaranthaceae > Amaranthus > Amaranthus tricolor. The sequence goes on from NC_080062.1 coordinate 1,215,711, forward strand.
GGGAGATGGGACCATATGTTGGAGAATTGAAGAAAAACCAAAATTTGACATGGTTGTTCGAGGTCGATTTTGGATTTAATTATCTTGTGAGACTCCATTTTTGCGAGTTAGTTTTCGAAATCAACAACACTGCCCAAATAGTTTTCGACGTTAGTATCAACAATCAAATGGGTGCACATGATATTGATGTTTTTGCGCTAACTGGTGGCATTTTCACTCCAATGTATCGAGATTTTGTTACGCTCTTTGAAGGTAGTGGTACCAACAAAGCTAGTGTCAATACCAGAGGTCTTCTTTCAGTGACACTTACTCCCGACCTTACCACAACGTAAGTTAATCATTGTTTATTATGGGTAAGAAATCGAGAATTCGGCCCCTGCATGAGGAGGCTAGGAGTCAAGCATTGATTTTCCCCTGGGTTAAAAAATGAACGCCTATCACAAGAATGAATGGAAAGATTTTCTACAATACATTTGCATATATTTTAACCAAGTCAAACTCGCTGTGTGTTTTTTTAATCTTTTGACCCAAAAACTTACATTTTTAGCCAATATGAGTTTAAAATCGCTATTTAAGATAGCAATTTTACGTGAAGTTTACTTTTCCAACTGTTTAACCTGAAGTCCATTTCTCTATTTTTTTTAAAATAAAAAAATTTCTTTTTTTAGTTTGTTTATTTTTCTTGCCACATTTTATTTTATGGAAGTGGTCCCACCACGGAAAATTTTGTCATTTACAAATTTTTCCTTACTTTAATTTTAATCCAGATTTATGCAATATAAATGACTTTACAATTTCTTTGTTTTGTATTATATATGATTCATTATTGCAATTTCAAAAGAGCATATAGAGTAATTATTTGTTTGATAGCAACAATATTTTCCTTCTAAAAGTACTTTATTTAATGACTTCTTCAAATTTGCATTGACATTGAAATTTTTGTCTTGTTTTTCTAGATATGGCGATTTCTTGCTCAATGGATTAGAGATTTTCAAGATGAACTCTTCAAATGGTTCTCTTGCCGCACCAAATCCTAATATCCCTATGAATTTAACATCTTTACAAGGTAATAATCAATCGTCAAATAGTTCTCATCATTTAATACCGATTATCGGAGGAATCCTTGGTGCTATTCTAGTAGTCGCACTCATATCATCAATATATTTCATAATCATTTTCCGAAGAAAAAAGGAGAAACAAAAATTCATGAAAACAATGAGCAAAGATGATACTAGCAAGCTTAAGTGGATTTCACCGTTGGATGATTCTGGATCTAATGCAACTACCGCTAGTGTGATTTCTTCTCTGCCGTCCGATCTTTGTCGACGTTTCTCATTTGCGCAAGTTAGGGTTGCTACGAATGATTTCAATGACGACTTGATCATAGGAACCGGTGGGTTCGGTAAAGTTTACAAGGGTTCAATAGATGATGGAGCCACTATTGTGGCCATAAAACGTCTTACGACAACATCGAAGCAAGGCGCTCGCGAGTTTGAAACAGAAATCGAGATGCTATCGAGACTACGTCACGTACATTTGGTGTCCTTAATCAGATATTGTGACGAACACGGTGAAATGATCATAGTTTACGAGTATATGCCACGTGGCACTCTTCGAGATCACTTGTTGTACAAGAATCCCGAGAGAAGTGAGAACCATACACCATTGTCGTGGAAGCAACGACTTATGATTTGTCTTGGATCAGCTCTCGGTTTGCACTATCTTCACGCGGGAGCTAAACAATTGATTATTCATCGAGATGTCAAGTCTACGAATATTCTTCTTGATGATAAGTGGACAGCCAAAGTCTCAGACTTTGGCCTTTCAAAGGTAGGACCCACTCCTGGTGATATGGGTCCTACCCATGTTAGTACCGCTGTTAAAGGTAGTGTTGGATATTTAGATCCAGAGTACTATCGACGTCAACAATTGACAGAGAAATCAGATGTATACTCCTTCGGAGTTTTGTTGTTCGAGGTTTTATGTGCTCGAGTTGCGATGAACCCTAATCTACCCAAGCAACAAGTGAACTTAGCCGTGTGGGCTCGTTATAACTACAAAAATAAAACCCTCCACACAATTGTCGATCCAAATCTAACAGGGCAAAATTGCACCCGGATGTCTAAGAAAATTTGGAGAAGTGGCAGAATTGTGTATACGAGAACATGGAAGTGATCGTCCTTCGATGGGGGACGTAGTTTGGGGCATTGAATTTGCCATACAACTACAAGAAACCGCGGAGAAAATTATGCAAAACAATTTAAGTGATGATCCTCAAGGAGAAATTTCAGATTCTACGATAAGTTTTAAACTTGATGGGGCAAATGCATTAGGTTCAATGTATATTGATAATGAATCGACCACATTAAATGATGATTTTTCTGATACTAAGATGGTTGATATGGGCACAAAAAAGTTATTGGATAGTAGAACTACTACATTTATTAATTCATCGGAATCACCCATAATTGATATGAAGTCTGGTTCGGTTTTTTCTGAGATTATCGACCCAAAAGCCAGATGACTCGTACAAATTGTTGTATGAGACGATTTCTCTATAATATGTGTTTCATACGACACGAGAATATAAGATTTTTATTTCTCTTACAAGAGTATGTAAAAGAAATAAGAAAATATATCTTTTTTGTAATTTTTTTTTTAAGAAAATCTAATAATTTATTGATAAAAATATCATACAACATCTACAACAGAGTAACAATCGATAAAATACATAATAATTTTAATCAAAAAAACTTTTACTCCCTCCTACTCATCCTACTTGTCCCAATTACTTTTCGATTACTATTCACTAATCACTCTTAATTTGTATTTTTTTTTCTTAATCTTTAACTTAAAATATAGTCAAGCGTGATTTTATTTCTTTCGTTTCAATACAATGGTTATTAATATTAACTTTTCATAATTTTTAATTATGCACAATTAACGATATTAAAAGTTAAAATGTTGTTTCGACCAAGTGTAAAAAAGGTAAATGGGACAAGTAGGTTGAATACGAGGGAGTATATAAAAAAAGTCATGATCATTTTAAAGGAGATCCAATAGTAAAGTCTTTCCTTTATCATCTTCATTCTAATGTTAAATAGTAGCCCCAAAATTTACAATGAAGGTTAGAATTTTTTGAGAGAAAAAAAGAGAGAGAAGAGAGCAAAAATTAGCAATTTATAAAAGTCTAGTTTTTTTCTACTTTGCCACATACATACATAACAAAATTCTTTTTCACTCTTCTCAAATAAAATTATAAAATTTTATATCAAATTTTAATTTATAATTCTCATTAATTTATATAAAAAAACATATTCATATTTAAATATTGATAAATTCATCTCGATATATATCTTTTAAACATTATTTATTATATCTTTTAAACATTATTTACAAGAATAAAAGAAAATATAGCGATAAAAGTGAGAATACTTTTGGGAGAAACTTGTATACTAAGTAGACAAATTGGACCAAGTCAATTGGTGAGTGGCAAAATGAGACTTGAGACTTGAGACTTGAGACTTGAGAATCAAGATTAACCCTTAAAGTTGTGCAAAATAAGAACAAATTTCATAAAGTTGTTGAATTTTCTTCTATGCTAAAAACCATTTTGATAAATTGATTGATCATAGCTTTTGGTTTTTATTGGAAGATGGCAAATTAGGAGTCCATGGTTGGACCTGCCTAGGCTATGAACTAATTTATTTAAATAAAAATCTATTTGTTTTGAATTGTTTGAAGTATTATAACCTTTTTTATTCTAATGTAATAATACCTCATATGGTTTTTCACATTTTTTATACATCATTTTAATTTTTAATGTGTCGACATGTGTTTGTTAAAAATTATAAAAAGTTAATGATAATAATATATATATTGAGACGAATCAAACAAGATCACATACACTTATTAATATATTGAGAATAATAGCTACTCTTGTGAAAGACCGGCTCTCGTTGAAACGATCTCAAAACAAGAAGCTTATTTATTAAAAATTGTAAATTGAGTTACTCAACTCATGATTGAAGAACGTCTCACAATAAAACCGTATTACACAACAACTTGTGTGAGAATAAAATATAAACTAGAATAATTGGTAAATAGTATGAAAAAAAATAAATAAATCATCTGATAAGAATAGGAAGGAGTAAAAAAAATGACAATTGAGTTGTATCCACGTATATAATGAGTTATCAAAAACGACCAAATTTACTTAAAGGCTAATAAGCAAAAAACATACTTCGTCCGTCTCTTTTGAGTGCCTATTTGAGTATACACACTATTCAATGTATTGTTTTAATTTATAATGTCTAAAATTATGGATAATAAAAATTATAAAAAATTGATATTAAGAAAATTTACATTAAGACTAATCAAGTAATATCCAACTTGAAAATTTTTTGTTAATATATTAAAAATAAAAATACAGGTTAAGGGTAATTTTAAATTTTTAATATAAAACATATAGAGTTAGGAGTCATATAATATACCCCAAACCAATCCTTGATTTGGCCTATGTGCATGATTTTGTATTTACAAGACTAGGTTTTTATAGAATGTAAATATGTATGGGGGAAATAAATATTAAACTAAAAGAGAGTATTATTAGAGCATAAAATAGAAAATTATATAATTGTCCTCAATGGTAATAAATGGTTATAAAGCGATGGATGGAGAAAGACAAATTGAAAAATTAATCCTTTTATTTTGAGGGTAAAACATATCGAATATTTGTCCCCAAAATAAAATGATAATCTTCTATTATCCTCGTATCGTATTATCATCTTTTTTATTTTCATAATTTGACTTTTCTTCTCTTCTTAAATATTCACACAGATACATGCATGCTTTTAAATTAAAAATTTAGCTTCAACACCTTTTTTAATGGTCACCCTTAGCTTGATGTTAACTTTATAAACAATAGATGTAATCTAAGTGTTATTGCATAAACCCTTAGCTAAATTCTCCAAAAGGTTGCTTATCAATTGGTGAGAGAAGAATCGAACAATTAAAGTTTGGCTGAGGTAGAATGGCATAAACCCTACCGTATGTCATTAGGATCATTAGTATTCAAATTATTATATTGTTAACGGTATTAGTTTTAGTATATAGTACTTCCTCTGTTCCCCTATACTTGTTATATTTGACTTTTTATACAAATCAATGTGTTATTTTGATCATTTATATATTGAACTATATACAACTAAAAAATATAAAAAAAAATATTATGAAACTATGCGATTAGACGATTCAAACAAGATCTCACTTGACAATATTTGTTTTTACACATTAATCGCAATATATAAAATAAACTTGAATGAGGAATAGTGTCATAAACCATTATGTAACTAGTATTTCAGAACGGAGGAAGTATTATTGTAATTAGCATCAACATATTATTAATGTTAGTAATAATATTAAGAAAAAATAACCGTGAATAATACGAACTTTCGATTAACCTTAAATAATACCAACTTTAATATGAATTTCCCTAGAGCATCTTTAACCTATTATTAACCTACAATTGTAGGTTAAGTTGCTCAAAAAAAAAAAAATACAAAAAATAAAATAAAAAGTACAAAAAAAAAGGAAAAAACACAAATAAATAAAGAACATGAATTCCTAATCCTCACCGTACCCCTTCCCTATCCCTAGCCCAACCTCCAGCCCCCATCCCCCACAGGCCAACCTCCAGCCCCCATCCCCCACAGGCCACAACTACCATCGTTCCCCGCTCACTGTCACTCCCATTCCCCACCCACTTCCAGCCACCACCATCTTCATCAAAATCCACCACCAAATTCAATTCCCCATCCTTTGCGTAGCCCCTATCCCCCTCTATTCTCAACCACCATCAAACCCTTCCCTCCACTCCACCATCACCAATCGGCCTCCCATAAACAGCGTCCTGTGCAGCCTTCCTCACCTCCTTTCCCCTGACGCGACCTCCACAAACAAACACCATAACCACCCACCTTAAATGTGAACCACCACCATAACCATCCCAAATTCAAACCAACATAATCTTTAATCTACCTTTCCTCTACCAAATTTGACCATCAAAATTGACCAACAAAATATTAATTATATGTCTTTAATTACGAAATATATTATTATAAGCCCCTAACTATTAAATATTAAAGTATTATTTTTTGAATTTTTAGGATGGGGCCGGGGCACAGGCCCCTCTTGCCCATTATAGGGACGGCCCTGCTTTGTGACAAAAGAAAGTAATGACACTAGGGCTAAGTAACAAAAGGTGACTTGAGAGTGATCGATCAAATTGAATAGACGTCATTACTAAATATCAAGAGTCAATATCAACGCTTAAATTTGACCAACTTTTTATTAATTTTCTATTTCATAATCTATAATGGCCCTCAAGTAAATAAGAACAATTTTCATTAAGTTATGTTGAATTTTCTTCGATACTAAAAAACTGTTTTGTTTAATTCATTGATCATAATGCTTTATAAAAACTTAGGTTATTTATTGCAAGATGGCAAACAACGGAATATAATTCGTGACTGTTTAGGTTCTAACAAAATTAATTAATTTAAAATTTATTAATATTAAATTTTATAACATATCACAAATAAATATGAGTTATGACAGTTGAGTTAATTCCGCACACAAATATCTAAAATTCGACCCAAGGCTACTAAATTTAATTAAAGGTTAAGCATAAATAAATAAAGTATTAAATAATAGTCATTTATGATCATATTGCTTCATATTAATTAATATGACGTTGTTAACAAATAGTTTTTGATAAAAATGATTTGAACATGTCATTACAAAGCTTCTTCTCTAAGAAAAATGCATTTATAGAAAATAAAATTGAATAAGAGTCTTTTCTCATTTATATCGGTCTAATTATAAACTTATTTTAAATTGAGCTAAATAGTCAATCACCTAAATTAGTTAACACATTCACTTTCGTACTCAAAATACTCACTTTAGTTGTTTAATATTTTAACACATTATTTTAAATATTAAAACTAACATTTTAAATATTAAAATACTCATATTTTAAAAATTAGATAGTCGCTTTTAATACCATCTAATCTGTGAGACCGTTTCATACTAGGGTTGCTCTTGGGGGAGAGTGGCATCATTACTACGTGGGCTTGATATCATTTTCAAAAGAAAACAAGTTGAACTTTATAATTGGGCCAAAAAATAGGTGCAGGGAACTCACTTTAACCCAAAAGGTTAGCTACCAAGTTTTGTATTCATGTTCATACATAAGTTACCTTAATAAATTAGCCTAATAAAAATGGTCTTACCATGAGATCATCGCATTTAAGAATTTGTGTAGTTGCATGGGCGCGCTCTCCACCTCTCTAGTATACCAATCCCTCCATCTTATATCAATCAATTTGTCACATACATTTATAGACTCTAATAGCTATTGGAATATGTTAAAGCAAGTGCCAATAATCTTAATAACGACGTTAACTTTAAACATTTAATCGAACATGCTTTGTCTTGTACTTTGGAGGGGGTCGATAAAGATGTGTCGAATATGGGTGGTTTAAGGTTTGGAATGGTTGATGAGAGTTGTTTGATCAAAGCCACAGGAAGATCAACAGACTACTTTGGATTCTGTTTTGGTCAGAATTTGTAGAGACTTTGCAATAATGTGGTGCATTACTCTATTGTTTATTGTAATGTTTATTGTCATGGTTAATTAGGGTGTTAATTGGGATGTTACATGTGGATTTATGGTGATTTATGAAGGAATACTAAGAGTGATGAATATCTTGCCTATAAATAGGATTCATCACTCATAGTATCATTCACCACAAACACACATATTGTTGAGAGGGCTATTGCATTGTTAGAAGCTTGAGAGTGTTCTTACTTTGCTTTAGTATTTGTGGTCTTGAGAGATTGTTCTCAAGATAAGGGAGGTTTATTATACTTGTAATTGTTGAATTCATTATAATAAACTATATTTGAGGGGGAGGTATTCAAGATACCTCATAAACACTTCTGTTCTCTTTTACATTATATTTTTCATTTGTTTTTCATTGTTGAACCTCTTTGAGGCTTGCGCTTTCAGAATATATATATATATATATATATATATATATATATATATATATATATATATATATATATATATATATATATATATATATATATATATATATATATATATATATATATATATATATATATATATATATATATATATATATATATATATATATATTTAAATGTATAGAATATCATAAAACGTTAATTTTGATTTTGAAACGCTTAAAGTTGTAATGTTCTTAAAACAATTACATCTACCACTAAACGCTACTTAAAATGTTATTTAGCCGAACAATTACTATTCACAAATTCCTGTGTGGAGACGGTCTCACCATGAGACGTTCATCATACAAGGGTTGAATAGCCCAACTAATACAATTATTAACATACGTGCTTCTTGTTTTGTGGTCGTTTCACTGAGAAATGCTTTTTCACAAAAGTAGCTCATTATTGTTTTATCTTTATTATTAAACTGCTATGCGGACAACGCTCTAAATACGCAAATGATAACTCAAAAATAACCCAAATTCAATTAAGGCAAACCATACACCAATTTTTCTCACTTGTAAGAAATCCAAATGAATAAAATCAAAGTGAGTCACACCAACATTGCAATTATTTGTTGATGTTAGGAAAGCAGGAGACAAGAAGTTCATGCATATAATTCATTACTCTATTGATTTTACATTAATTTGTGAACAAACTATTTGCCATCCTTATCTTATTTGCCATCCTTTTTTTTACCCCTATCTAGCCAAGTAAGTATTGAATTTCAACAAATTAAACTATTTTATCATGGAAATAAATTTATATAATTTGTCTATTTCTCTAAATAATGACTTTAAAATTATAAATAAATACTTTAAGGCTATAAGTGATTATTTTAAAGTTATAAGTGATCACTTTAACACTATAAAAATTAATCACCTTAAAATCTTGAATAATCACTTTAAGGTTATAAGTGATTACTTTAAGACGACAATAAATATAAACATGATCTCACCATAAAACCATCTCATTTGAGAATTTATGAATATTTAATGGAAAAATAAAAAAAATAGTATATAATGATAATTTTCGGAGAAATAAGAGAAATATATAAAAAAAAAAAAAAAAAAAAAAACACTAAATTTCGTAGGTCAGAGCATAACTTTCAAGTGCTCAAATTTTTATCCAATTTTTAATGTAAATTTACTCGAGTGTTACACTCTAGAAAAAATACACCTCAAAAATCGTACTTTTAAATTTAAATTGATTGATAAAAATTATATGTCCATACTCGTTTAATTCTCTATCTCCAATAATGTTCGTTCACCCTCAAATGCTCCTTACACTTCTTTCCTTCCTCTTCATCACAACCCTAACAAATTCCATTACAACCCCATATAAACCACCCGACCACCTCCTCATCAACTTTGGCCTACCAAAAAATTCACCACAACCCACCGATAACCGCGGTGATAGATGGCGGAGCGATCAAGATTTCATCCTAGCAACGCAATCTGCCACCAGTAAATCCACTGCAAAAGCAATGGAGGCGGCTTCAACTCCTTATCACATGGCCCGAATATTTCGGGCCACGACAACATATTCCATACCTGTTACTACGTGGGGCCCAAAACTAGTCCGCCTCTATTTTCCACCCCTATCCATATCCTACGACATCATAGACACCAAATCGTCTTTTCTTTCGCTCACAATTAATGGGTTCAATATTTTGCGCAATTTTAGTGCGTTCGCTGTTACGATTAACGCGAACGCGCACACCAATACAACTGCGCCCGTAACAAACGGGCTTGTAAGAGAGATTTATATCTCTTTGAACGAAGGATACGGGCAAAAGGGTCTAGACCTAACTTTCTCACCAAGTAACCCGGATGGGTTCGGGTTCATAAACGGGTTGGAGATTATATCTGTACCCGATGGGTTGTACTTTAACCGTTCCACATCCAATATGGTTCCATATCTTACGGGTTGGTTTGAAGATTATTTGGATAACCCGTTTTTTTTTTGGGATCAAATAGCTATGGAAAATATTATCCGGCTGAACGTTGGTGGGTCGATCATGGATCCGAGTGATGATTCCGGACTTAGCCGGACTTGGTTCGGTAGAGACGATGACTACATGATGTAAGTTCAACAATATTTTTCAAATTTCCTGAATTTAATTTTAGACAATTGTCTTCTAATTTTCTTTGTTTCACTGATAAACTTAAACTATCTGGTGGATAATTTTGGGTCACCAGGAACTATAAATTCTTTTGAATTCCCAAAAAGCATAGGAAGTAATTAATTTATTAGTGTCAATTAAAAAAATAAAATAGTATTGTTTTCTTACAAAGTTATCAATTACTTTCTTCGTTTCTTATCAAGTTTCCATAAGAAATGTAAATGAAAAAAAAATAGGCACCATATATAATTATTAAAAAAATTGAAATAACGTCATTGAAAAAATTATAATGACCATAATTAATAAAAAAATAATTTTATAAAGTTAATGAGAAATATATAAGGATCATAAGAAATATACAAATGTTAAAATGAAGTTAGTGGCTAGAAAATATGTGAGAATTATAAAGATTATTATTAAAATATTAAAATAAGATTAAAGGAATAAAAATAAAAAATTCTTTTAAGTAATAATAAAAATGCAATCTTCATAGCTCTATACTTATGTGATAATTTCCATTTTCAGTATTCAACCAAAAGAAAAAGAAAAAAACAATTTCTAAGAATTTTTTTAAGTTATTAATTTTTTAAGAAATTAAAAATTTTATAGGAATTTAAGTATTTATTTGTTGACCAAACAAGCTCTTGGTAAATATAATTCACCAATATGTCGATTGTAGCAGTGACATCTTTGACTTGTGTGCAGAGTTTGAATGTGTTTACTACATCACACACTGATATGTATATATATATACTTGTTTCTTCCCGTGTTTGCTAAGTTCAATGCGTTTATAAGATCGAGTTAAACATAATTAAAAATACAATTATATGATATTATATTGATATGCGTGGAGAAACGAATAAAATAAGATCTTAAATGGTTATATATTTTTCTCATATAATAATCGTGTATGTAACATACCATAGAATAAAGAACAATGTAAAATTATTCTTTAAAGCATAAAAAAAGAACGGAGGAAATATGCAATATAGAAGTATAATCACGTCTCTTCTCACTATAGGCTACAAGTGTGCATCATGCAATACAAGTCTTCCGTATATTTAAAGTATATAATCCCACTCTAAACATTAGATGCATGAGATTCTAATTCTTAACATGACCTTTTGAAGTTATATCAAGTACTCAATTTATCCAAAAGTTTAATTAGATGATTAAGTAATCATTTAAAACTACAAATACAATTTTAAATTCGGAATAATAGCACTATACTACTTTTATGTACTTATTTTTGAATTTTATATATATATATATATATATATATATATATATATATATATATATATATATATATATATATATATATATATATATATATATATATATATATATATATATATATATATATATATATATATATATATATATATATATATATATATATATATATATATATATATATATATATATATATATATATATATATATATATATATATATATATATATATATATATATATATATATATATATATATATATATATATATATATATATATATATTGATTATATTGAGTTGTATGTGTTGAACACATGTAACTTTGCTATTGTATTTGGTTTCATTCGTCTCTTTCTTTGCAGTGCTCTTTTTATTTGAGCGTCGCTTTGACTGTATCCCTCTTGCCCTGTCTTCAGATGGGGTGTAGGTATGATTTGTCAGTCACGAACCCACAAACCCATTCCTAAGCAGAATCTATCGTATATGATGGTAAATTGATTAATTTTATTTTTATGTTGTACATGATCAGTAATGGTCTAAACTTCACAGTGTCCTACGACGACGATACCACAATCAATTATACAGTTGCAACACCATCGTATACGGCGCCAGAGTTAGTGTACTTGACAATGAGGGAGATGGGACCATATGTTGGAGAATTGAATAAAAACCAAAATTTGACATGGTTGTTTGAGGTCGATGTTGGATTTAAATATCTTGTGAGGCTCCATTTTTGCGAGTTAGATTCCAAAATCAACAACACTGGCCAAAGAGTTTTCGACGTTAGTATCAACAATCAAATTGGTGCACATGATATTGATGTTTTTGCGCTAACTGGTGGCATTTTCATTCCAATGTATCGAGATTTCGTTACGCGCTTTGAAGGTAGTGGTACCAACAAAGCTAGTGTCGAAACCAGAGGTCTTCTTTCAGTGACACTTACTCCCAACCCTACCGCAACGTAAGTTAATCATTGTTTTTTATGGGTAAGAAATCGAGAATCCGGCCCCTGCATGAGGAGGCAGTCAAGCATTGATTTTCCCCTGGGTTAAAAGTTGAACGCCTATCACAAGAATGAAAGGAAAGACTTTTTACAATACATTTGCATATATTTTAACCAAGTCAAACTCGCCGTCTTTGACGGTGTTTTTTTAGTCTTCTGACCCAAAAGCTTACATATTTAGCCAATTTAGGTTTAAAATCGATATTTAAGATAGCAATTTCACGAGAAGTTTAGTTTTCAACTGTTTTTACCTGAAGCCCATTTCTCTATTTTTTTTAAAAATAAAAAATTTCTTTACTAATAATTAATCATTAGGGTAAAAATCTTAAGCTAATGATTAAGACCCCATGATATAATAAATAGATCATTAGGGTAAAAAAAAACAAATATTCAACTAATAATTAATCAGCTAATAATTATTTTCATTAATATAAGCAAGATATATTTCATAATAAATACAAATATATTTACTGTTGTAAATATATATTCTTGACATAATATTTAAAAGTTGATGTTGTTTCATATTTGGAAAATTAGGATAAGACTTTTTGTCACACTACAATAAATTTTTTATTTTTTAATTGTTTTAAATAAATGCACAACAATATAGTTAGAGTTTAGTTTTCAAATTTGCAATAATGGTCAATTGTTGCTCTGTGTTTTTAGGTATGACGATGCCATGCTCAATGGATTGGAGATTTTCAAGTTGAGTTCTTCAAATGATTCTCTTGCTGCACCAAATCCTACTCTCCCTTTACAAAGTAATAATCTTATTATTTGCCGTTTAGACTTTGTCAACCTTTCTAATAATAAGATTTGATTCTCATACGTTATGTGAGAAATTGTCTCTATCAGTTGCAAGTATATAATAAACGGAGGAAGTAGAATTCTAGCCACAACCATAAGCATAATAAGTTGGAGCTCCATCGACCACTGGTCTGATCACGCACTTACCTGCTTCAGGCATGTCATGTATAGGTTCAAGCCATGTTTGATCTAGTACTAATAATTGATAGAATATAAAACGTACATATCTCGAGGCTTTAATATTAGTTTAAACTTTTGGTTGTAACTTCAAGATATATTATATATTTTATCAGTTGATAAAATATTCAATAGAATATCCCAAGATTTTAGCTATTGATTTGGGTTAAGTATCCTATCATTAGTTCAGATAAGTTCCAATTAGAGTTAATTACCTAGATTGAATTTACTACTATAATAAAAGTATTATTTTTGAGATTAGATTTACTACTTGGAAAATATCTATTTGCTATTGTGTTGATCACTTTTGTGATTTCGAAAACCCTGACATCATCCTGACCCTTCTATGTATTTTAAAAAAATATATAACTGGATTGATTTATGTCTAAGTAGTATAATGCTCTTGCATCTTTTAAATTTGTTACATCATAATCTCCAATTTGATGACATTTTGGCTAAAATATAATAAAATGCAAAGAACAGAGGAATGTTTAATGGTTATCATTTTCATCATTATTTCTTGCAAAAGTTTCACTAAACAAATCTTGGTTGCACATTGTAGGACGTGAACACGGTCTAACCAAAATCATGATCATCTTCATCATACTTGGTAAATTCATTATTTCCTATCCATCTTTGCTCTACTTAAGAAGTTTTAGATTTTCCTTTCAACTCTTGTTCGCAATTAATAACTGTGAACAACTTCGTGTTAAAAACACCTGCTGCCTCCTTTTTATGAACAAAGGAGACCTGGGATACAAACCCAAATCTAACATCATATTAGAGTTTGTGCATGTTAAAGTGTCCATTATTATTCACATGTATATAATTCAACATCAGAAAAAGAGAAATAGAATATGCAAATTTATAAACTAGAAGAATAATTTCAACTACACTATTAATTATCGTAAACGTTCTTCGAACTTATAAGTAGATTACAAAAATTCAATATTCTAAACAAAAATTAAAAAAAAGAACCCTAAAAAATTCTACCCAAATTAGAAACTAATTCAATTAAATTTAAAAAGTAAACTAATTTATAGAGAATTTGGACAATTAAAATTAGCCTTGGTTATAACTTGAAATTCGGGCCTCCCATTTTGAATGTTTCGCTTTCATTTAATATTATTTTCTATATTCCAGCAAAACTATCAAACAACTTTACACAGTGCAGTTGCATGCCTACCACATTTGTGACTTTGATTCCAGCAAAGCTTATATACTCTTCATTTTTTTTTCCCAAGAGACGGGGTTACATGTGAACCCCATGCTAACGAACTTGGTACACCTATGCTTTTACTTCAATTTTTATTTGAATTGTCCAAACTCATTTTTTTCAGCTTGTGGTCTTACCAGTAAAGCTAACTCCTATGTGAATATTTTCTTTTCAGGAATTGGAATGGGCATATGCATGTTAATTGCACTAATCCTCTTGTACAAAAAAATGAACTCGCTAATCGAGAAAAGTAAAGAAATTGAAACATTGTTGAAACAACATGGATCCCTCGGTCCAAAGAGGCATACTTATGCAGATTTGAAGAGAATTACAAACTCCTTCAAAATCAAGCTAGGTGAAGGAGGTTACGGTATTGTATACAAAGGAAAACTACATTGTGGGGATCAAGTGGCAGTGAAAATTCTCAAGAGATCATCGAATCGAGATATGGATATGGTGGAATTCATCAATGAAGTTGCAAGTATCGGAAACACCAATCATAAAAACATTGTGAAACTCCTAGGCTTTTGTTACGAGGGTTCAAAACGCGCTCTTATATATGACTACATGCCTTGCGGATCTCTTGAAAAGTTCACACATGGGGGCAGAGACGAAAACAATCAACAACTCTCATGGAAAAGTTTATTTGAAATCGCGATTGGGATTGCAAGAGGGCTAGAGTACTTGCACCAAGGGTGCAACACGAGAATATTACACTTTGACATTAAGCCCCAAAACATTCTATTAGACGAGAATTATTGCCCCAAGATATCTGATTTTGGCCTGTCTAAGATATGCCCACAAAAGGACAGCATAATATCAATGTCAGAAGCCAGAGGAACTGCAGGGTACATTGCTCCTGAGGTTTTCTTCAAGAGATTTGGCGGAGTTTCTCATAAATCAGATGTTTATAGTTACGGAATGTTGGTTTTGGAAATGGTTGGGTGTCGAAAAAATATTGATGCGAAAGTGGAACATAGTAGTGAGCAGTATTTTCCGCATTGGATTTACAAGCAACTCGAGGAAGTTGAAGAGATCGATCAAATCGACACCACAAACAACAACGAGGGATCAGTACTCAAAAGGAAGATGGTTGTAGTGGGTTTATGGTGCATACAAACCAACCCCTTCACCCGACCAAATATGACTCGAGTTGTAGAAATGCTCGAAGGAACACTCGACTTGCTGCAGATTCCTCCGATTCCATCTCTTGCTTCTCCTTTGAGATCACACGAAATTTCTACCACTCTAGATGAAATCTCATTAGGTGGACTTTTTGTATCCTCCATTTGATGTTCTAGTTAGACAATGTAGCCATTATAGTGAGCTTTTTAGCTTTGTGTAAATGATTGTCTCCAATAAGTGCAACATAATTTGCTAGTTCATTCGCTTATGTTATATTTGGAAACGATGATTATTGGTTTAATTTCATATTTGGCAAATCAATGAATTCAATTTTGAATTTAAGTCATTTCTACTATTGGATTAAAAGTAGATAAAGTTAAGAATGTGAGAATGATTTCACAATCTTGTCATTTTCAAATTCTTTCTTTATGATTTCACAATTGAAATTTACAATTTGAAATGAATTTATTAGTTCCAAACACAACTTTAGGAAATCACCATCGATGATTTTATTCTTCTCCGCAATTTCTTGAAGTTGTAAAACAAACTGTAGGCCCCAAACAACATCCCCAACCGATGGACGTTCGCTACCTTGATTGCGTACGCAATAAGCTCGGGAATAATCTCACCGAATTTGCTTAGACAATGACTGCAATTTGGCCTTTTAAATTCGGGTCTATGATAATCTTTTTATAATTTTTGTATGTACGTAGTTTAAGATATTAATAATGGCAAATCCTAATATTAAGAGGCGAACGTGTGTCTCAATTGAAGAACTCAATTTGCAATGGGTGTTTGAAACTTCTCAAAATATTGATTATAACTTAATTATCTCCAACCATAAAAGGTATTGCATTCCAATCTTTAAGCATGGAACATGCCATTACAAGGCTTCTTCTCTAAGAAAAATGCATTTATAGAAATAAAAACTAGAATAAAAGTCTTTTCTTATTTAGATCGATCTCATCGTAAAACGGTCTTAAATTAGGCTAAATAGTCTTACTAAATTAGTTCACATTCACTTTAGTACTCAAAATTTGCTCACTTTTAGTTGTTTAATACTTTAACACATCATTTTATATGCTAAAACTAACATTTTGAATATTATAGCACTCATTTTTTTCTTTAAAAGAGTCAGTCCGTTAGGTAGATGGTAATAAATGGTAGTAATGTAAATAAAAACTAGTGTAATTTTGATTGAAAAATCTCTTGGCTACCTTGATGGTCATACTTGTCCAACTTTAATTATCTCATTTTCTTCATACAATTCATTCCAATGCATTACCATTGGGAAATGTGGTATTAGGTGGTAATGAAAATTTGTAAACAAAAATATTTTTTTGTGATCAAAGTTTCATCACCATGGGAATGACATGGAAATTGAGATGAAATAAAACACTATAAATTATTTCCATTATCACTATTTAGTATCACTAACCAAACAGATCGTTAATACCATATGATCGTGAGACAGTTTCATACTTGCTCTTGTAGCTTGGAGGAGAGTGGCATTATTACTGAGTGGGCTTTATATCATGGCAAAAACTTGGGAGAGACCGCCTCAATATGAGGCGGTACAATTGGGTCGGCCTAAAAGCTAAAAGTTAAAAAAATAAAAATGGCGCAAAACTCCAAAATTAGAAAATAAATTTAATTTTGACTTTAATGATATCAATTCTAACATTTAAGTGATCAATTTCAACTTAAAGTAAACCTTAAATAAATCAATTAAAATAAAAATATTCAATTTTTCTAAAAGTGATCAATTTTGACATTAAAGTAATCAATTTCTACTTACAAGTTTATAAACTTAAATGGACAATTATTTTAAAGTCTTCAATTTCGATGTTAAAGTGATCAATTCAAACGTTGAAGTGATCAAAAAAGTGATCAATTAAATGACCAGTTATAACTTATAAAAGAAACCAATTATATTTATGACCTTAAAGATATCAATTATAACTTTAAATTGATCAATTATTGATCGCGAATTGTAAAAATTTATAATTAAACCGATTGGACTCTTGGTCTCAATATAAGACGATTGGCTCCTAAAACCTTCTGTTTTATCATTTCATTTTCTGTTTATTAGGCTTGATATCACTTGTGTTTCTCTGGGTTAAAAAATAGGAGCATAGAACTCATTATAACCCAAAAGGTTTAGTTACGAAATTTTGTATTTATGTTCATATATGTAGAGTCTGATAATGGGCTCTCAACCTCTCTAGGGTACCAATCCTTCCCTCTAATATCAATCAATTTGTCACAAACTAGCTATTGGAATATATATATATATATATATATATATATATATATATATATATATATATATATATATATATATATATATATATATATATATATATATATATATATATATATATATATATATATATATATATATATATATATATATATATATATATATATATATATATATATATATATATATATATATATATATTTTAAATGTATAAGAATATCATAAAACGTTAATTTTGATTTTGAAACGCCAAAAGTTGTAATGTTTTGAAAACAGTTACATCTACCACTAAACACTACTTAAAATGTTGTTTAGCCGAGCAATTACTATTCACAAATTCCTGTGTAGAGACAGTCTCTGTAACAACCAGACTTACCGTTGACTGGGTAAATAGGGTCATCACTAGATTCGTTTCCCAAGAAACTGAAATCACACTTCCAAAACTTGGGCAAAGGGGTCACAAGCTCTTCAACGTGACTAACTCAGCTAAATCCCAAAACCAACATCTAACTAATACACAAGATAATCATACAATTTTCTACAAGTCCGATATAACCAGCACAACCAAAACAAATATACATTTATCCAAAAACCTAATACAAAACTACAAATTCCTACGTGCTCAGCTCAATATACATCCTTGGAACGCTATTCAACACCGTTAACCCATCGTTCCCGACCGGTTCCGATCTGTGATCAAACTAAAAGATGAAAACAATAGGGAATCAGATTAAACTGAATGAGAAGTAACAATCCAAAACAATAAAACACAGCAATTCAAATTATAGGTTTAAAAGCAACATCAGTTTCCTAGATCTATGTGCGCACAGGGAGTCTAGTTGAGAGGCTCATCCATAGCTCTAAGGCTATATGTCACTCTCGGGTGAAGCTAGTCAATATCTCAATGACAATTCACTTCAAACAGGGAGCAGGGAACAATGTTCCTCAACTCCGTCAATGACCAGCTCGCAAGCCCGATCCATTGACCATATCATAATATCAGCATAAACATTCACAACAACAAATGTCTCAACAATTTCCAATTCAAAAGAACTTTGATAAAACTGTTTTACACCAAAAAGTAGTCTGGCCAGACCCTTTAAGGGACTGTTACTACTCACTGATGATGTCGCTTCAAGGAGTCAGGTTCGATTCGCAACTATCAACTAGAAAGGTTCCTCGATGACGTCGCCTCCTGAAGCATAACAAACATAACATCACAACAAAGCGTTCGATACTACAAACTAACATGTAACTTATTACATCTCCTCCTAAGACCGCAGCTTAACCAAGAGTTATGCTAGCATTCTAACCTTTAAAATCTTACAGTCGATTCAAGAATATCAATTACCCAATACTTTCTTATAAACAACCATGTTCCACCAATTTCGTAAATTCAATGTCCATCCATCTCATACTTACATATCAAGATTCACAAGGATTTAAGGTTACACCAAGACCCTTAATCTATTAGAATGTATTTGATTAAACACAAAGATCATTGTTCTTCCTACAATCAACAAGTCTCAACAGAATCTAATACTTCATCCAAAAATATTTAATTATCCAATTAATTTCCGTATCTCTTGATCCCAAATTAGGAATCCCGTAATGGTTTTAGGACACCTTTGACTAAAACAGGCATAACTCACTCATACGGAAACCAAATGAGACGATTTAAGTGGCTACGCGACCATTACTCAGAGCTCTACTATTCTTATTAAGACACTGAAACCCATAAACAATTAGAACGATCACAAAATAGCCAAAACAGAAAGTTAAGCTTCGAAACTGAAATTTCAAAATCCACAATACCAAGTTTTATACTAGAAATCAAATAACCCAAATAACCAATACTAATCAACACTAGCAAGAACCCAATTACTAATTAAACTCATATACTCTAATTAAATTCAAGTTGATGCTTAAATTTGATTTAAAAACCCCAAATTGAATCCACAAATACCAAACTACTTTAAAACATTCAATTAATACTTAAATAGAATAGTTTGTGGATTACCTCAATCACCATTAAAGGACCTTTCAACTAAAGGTAAGATTGTAGGTGGTAGTTGTGGTGGTGGTGGACCAAGGGAAGGAGTGGCGACACATGCAGCAATCAATGGCCAGGCGTGCTGCTACTGCCGGTGACAGTTCGTGGGGAAAGGGGGACGCGATCTGTGCTGCAGGGGCTGCTCGTGGAGGGAAAAAACGCGGCCTGTTGTGATGCCGGGGCTGCTGAACCGTGACGGAGATAGAGAATGAGTGAGTCCAGTGTGAGGGAGAAAGGGAAATGGATGAGTATAAGGGTTTATAATTAAGGAGTTAACGTAATGAGTCATAAATTACATGGCGAAATTACGGTGACTCAACTTCATACTCATACTCACGAAAATATGAGATGGGTAATACACCCATATTTTTCGTCGTATAATTTATTTTTCAATACTTTATTTAAATTTATTTTTATAAAGATAAGATAGTAATCAATTAATAAAATATAATCAAAATACACTTTAATCGAAGTATTCTTTATATAAATTTTATACATTAAATAAAATATACCTCTTTTTGAAAATGTTACCAACGGAATACTTGAGTCAATATCATCAAAATAATAATATTATTACTCGAATTAACTTACTTAATAACCCCAATCAGTTTAATAAACTTATAATTAAGCTTTATTAAATGTAGTCTATTTCAGTCTCACTATGAGACGTTCATCATATAAGGGTTGAATAGCCCAACTAATACAAATATTAACATATGTGCTTCTTATTTTGTGGTCGTCTCATCGAGAAATGTTCTTTCACAAAAGTAGTTCATTATTATTTTATCCTTATTATTAAACTGCTATGCGGACAACGCTCTAAATAAACATATGATAAAATAAAAATAATCCAAATTCAATTAAGGCAAACCATAACACCAATTTTTCTCACTTGTAAGAAATCCAAATGAATAAAATCAAAGTGAGTCACACCAACATTGTAATTATTTGTTGATGTTAGGAAAGCAGGAGACAAGAAGTTCATGCATATAAATCATTACTCTATTGATTTTACATTAATTTGTGAACAAATTAGTATGTAGATGAATGGAGAAGGTTAGCTAATTGGATAATGTGAACAAATCATATGTTCATATGCATGCATTTGCTAATTGCCAATTGCTACATTGTGATCCACAATCCTTGTTCAAAAACTTACATTTTTAGCCAATATGGATTTAAAATCGCTATTTAAGATAGCTATTTTATGTGAAGTTTATTTTTCCAATTATTTTTACCTGAAGTCTATTTCTCTATTTTTTAAAAATAAAATAGTTAGTTTGTTTATTTTTCTTGCCACATTTTATTTTAGGGAAGTGGTCCCACCAAGGAAAATTTTGTCATATACAAATTTTTCCTTACTTTAAATTTAATCCAGATTTATGCAATATAAATGACTTTACAATTTCTTAGTCTTTGTATTATATATGATTCATTATTGCAATTTCAAAAGAGCATATAGAGTAATTATTTGTTTGATAACAAGAATATTTTCCTTCGAAAAATACTTTATTTAATGACTTTTTCAAATTTGCATTGAAGTTGAAACTTTTGTCTGTTTTTCTAGATATGACGATCTCTTGCTCAATGGATTGGAGATTTTCAAGTTGAACTCTTCAAATGGTTCTCTTGCTGCACCAAATCCTAACATCCTTATGAATTTAACATCTTCACAAGGTAATAATCGATCTTCGAATAGTTCTCATCATTTAATACCGATTATCGAAGGAATCCTTGGTGCTATTCTAGTAGTCGCACTCATATCATCAATATATTTCATAATCATTTTCCGAAGAAAAAAGGAGAAACAAAAATTCATGAAAACAATGAGCAAAGATGATACTAGCAAGCTTAAGTGGATTTCGCCGTTGGATGATTCTGGATCTAATGCAACTATCGCTAGTGTGATTTCTTCTCTGTCGTCCGATCTTTGTCGACGTTTCTCATTTGCGCAAGTTAAGGTTGCTACAAACGATTTCGACAACGATTCGATCATAGGAACCGGTGGGTTCGGTAAAGTTTACAAGGGTTCAATAGATGATGGAGCCACTATTGTGGCCATAAAACGTCTTACGACAACATCAAAGCAAGGCGTTCGCGAGTTTGAAACAGAAATCGAGATGCTATCGAGACTACGTTACATACATTTGGTGTCCTTAATCGGATATTGTGACGAACACGATGAAATGATCATAGTTTACGAGTATATGCCACGTGGCACTCTTCGAGATCACTTGTTGTAAAAGAATCCCGAGAGAAGCGAGAACCATACACCATTGTCGTGGAAGCAACGACTTATGATTTATCTTGGATCAGCTCGCGGTTTGCACTATCTTCACGCGGATGTTAAACAATTGATTATTCATCGAGATGTCAAGTCTACGAATATTCTTCTTGATGATAAGTGGATGGCCAAAGTCTCAGACTTTGGCCTTTCAAAGGTAGGACCCACTCCTGGTGATATGGGTCCTACCCATGTTAGTACTGCTGTTAAAGGTAGTGTTGGATATTTAGATCCAGAGTACTATCGACGTCAACAATTGACAGAGAAATCAGATGTATACTCCTTCGGAGTTTTGTTGTTCGAGGTTTTATGTGCTCGATCTGCGATGAACCCTAATCTACCCAAGCAACAAGTGAACTTAGCGTGTGGGCTCGTTATAACTACAAAAATAAAACCCTCCACACAATTGTCGATCCAAATCTAATAGGGCAAATTGCACCCAAATGTCTAAGAAAATTTGGAGAAGTGGCAGAAATGTGTATACGAGAACATGGAAGTGATTGTCCTTCGATGGGGGACGTAGTTTGGGGCATTGAATTTGCCTTACAACTACAAGAAACCGCGGAGAAAATTATGCAAAACAATTTAAGTGATGATCCTCAAGGAGAAATTTCAGATTCTACGATAAGTTTTAAACTTGATGGGGCAAATGCATTAGGTTCAATGTATACTGATGATGAATCGACCACATTAAATGATGATTTTTCTGATACTAAAATGGTTGATATGGGCACAAAAAAGTTATTGGATAGTAGAACTACTACATTTAATTCATTGGAATCACCCATAATTGATATGAAGTCTGGTTCCGTTTTTTCTGAGATTATCGACCCAAAAGCCAGATGACTCGTACAAATTGTTGTATGAGACGATTTCTCTATAAAATGTGTTTCATACGACATGAGAATATAAGATTTTTATTTCTCTTACAAGAGTATCTAAAAGAAATAAGAAAATATATTTTTTTTGTAAATTTTTTTTTGAGGATAATAAATAAAACTGTTAATTTATTAATTAGTATTATATTTTGAATATTTCAAGGTATGGTTGTGTTTTTAATATGAGTAATTATATCATAAAAAATATAAGATGCATAAGTGCCGTGTTATTCCATTTCATTTTTTAGTTTTTTTTTTTTTAAGAAAATCTAATAATTTATTGATAAAAATATCATACGACATCTAGAACAGAGTAACAATCGATCAAATACATAACAATTTTAATCAAAAAAAATTTTACTCCCTCCTACTCTTCCTACTTGTCCCAATTACTTTTTGGTTACCATTCACTAATCACTCTTAATTTGTATTTTATTCTTAATCTATAACTTAAAATATAATCAAGCGGGATTTTTTTCATTCGTCTCAATACAATGATTATTAATATCAACTTTTCATAAATTTTAATTATGCACAATTAAAGATATTAAAGGTTAAAATGTTGCCTCGACAAGTGTTAAAAAGGTAAATGGGACAAGTAGGCTGAATATGAGGAAGTATATAAAAAAAGTCATGATAATTATATTGGAGATCCAATACTAAAGTCTTCCCTCTATCGTGATCATTATAAGGTTGATAGTAGCTTCAAAATTTACAATGAAGGTTAGAATTTTTTGAGAGAAAAAAAGAGAGAAGAGAGCAAGATTAGCAATTTATAAAAGTCTAGTTTTTTTCTACTTTGCCACATACATACATAACAAAATTCTTTACTCTTCTCAAATGGAATTATAAAATTTTATGTCAAATTTTTAATTAATAATTCTCATTAATTTATATAAAAAAGCATATTCATATGTGAATATTGATAAATTCATTTCGATATATATCTTTTAAATATTATTTATTATAACTTTTAAAAATTTACAATTAAAGTTATTTAATTTTTATATTTACATTAAAATCTAAAAACAAAAATTACAAGAATAAAAGAAAATGTAGCGATAAAAATAAGAATACTTTTGGGAGAGACTTGTATACTAAGTAGACAAATTGGACCAAGTCAATTGGTGAGTGGCAAAATAAGACTTGAGACTTGAGACTTGAGAGTTGAGAGTGATAGATGAAATTTAAAGGGTGACAATATTATTAAATGTCACAACTCACAACTCACAAGATTAACCCTTAAAGTTCGGGCAACTTTTTCTTTATTTTAGATTATAATCTATTGGTTGTTGAATTTATAAAGTTGTTTTTTATAAATAAAAACAAGTTCGGGCAACTTCAAGTAAAATAAGAACAAATTTCATAAAGTTGTTGAATTTTCTTCTATGCTAAAAACCATTTTGATAAATTGATTGATCATAGCTTTTGTTTTTTATTGGAAGATGGCAAATAAGGAGTCCAAGGTTGGACCTTCCTAGGCTATGAACTAATTTATTTAAATAAAAATCTATTTGTTTTGAATTGTTTGAAGTATTATAACCTTTTTTATTCTAATGTAATAATACCTCATATGGTTTTTCACATTTTTTATACATCATTTTAATTTTTAATGTGTCGAAAAGTGTTTGTTAAAAATTATAAAAAGTTAATGATAATAAAATATACATTGAGACGAATCAAACAAGATCACATACACTTATTAATATATTGAGAATAATAGCTACTCTTGTGAAAGACTGGCTCTCGGTGAAGCGATCTCAAAACAAGAAGCTTATTTATTAAAAATTGTAAATTGAGTTATTCAACTCATAATTGAAGAACGTCTCACAATAAGACCGTATCACACAACAATTTGTGTGAGAATAAAATATAAACTAGAATAATTGATGAATAGTATGAAAAAAATAAATAAATCATCTAATAAGAATAGGAAGGAGTAAAAAAAAAATGACAATTAAGTTTAATCCACGTATACATACAGATGAGCTTTGCACACCTTAAACTAGCATAGTGAGTCATCGAAAACGACTAAATTTACTTAAAGGCTAATAAGCAAAAAACATACTTCCTCCATCTCTTTTGAGTGCCTACTTGATTATACACACTATTCAATGTATTGTATTGTTTTAATTCATAATGTCTAAAATTATGAATAATAACAATATAAAAAAAATTAATATTATGAAACTATGCGATTAGACGATTCAAACAAGATCTCACTTGACAATATTTTTTTTTACACATTAGCCGCAATATATAATATAAACTTGAACGATAAATAGTGTCAAAAACCGTTATGTAACTAGTATTTCAGAACGGAAGAAGTATTATTGTAATTAGCATCGACATATTATTAATGTTAGTAATAATATTAAGAAAAAATAACCGTGAATAATACGAACTTTTACTAATTTTCCTGCAATAATACGAACTTTCAATTAATCCTAAATAATACCAACTTTAATATGAATTTTCCTAGAGCATTTTTAACCTATTACTAACCTACAATTGTAGGTTAAGTTGCTCAAAAAAAAAAGAAAATACAAAAAATAAAATAAAAAGTACAAAAAAAAGGAAAAACAGAAAAAATAAAGAACATGAATTCCTAATCCTCACCGTACCCTTTCCCTATCCCTAGCCCAACCTCCAGCCCTCATCCCCCACAGGCCACAACTACCACCGTTTCCAGCTCACTGTCACTCCCATTCCCCACCCACTTCCAGCCACCACCATCTTCATCAAAATCCACCACCGAATCCAACTCCCCATCCTTTGCGCAGCCCCTATCCCCCTCTATTTTCAACCACCATCAAACCCTTCCCTCCACTCCACCACCACCAATCGGCCTCCCATAAACAGTGTCCTGTGCAGCCTTCCTCACCTCCTTTCCCCTGATGCGACCTCCACAAACAACCACCATAACCACCCACCCTAAATGTGAACCACCACCATAACCATCCCAAATTCAAACCAACATAATCTTTAATCTACCTTTCCACTACCAAATTCGACCATCAAAATTGACCACCATTATTAAATTGGTGTTGCAGATATGGGTTGTTGAGCCTCGTTCGGTGGGGGGCGCCGTCGCAGGGGAAGGGGAGGGGGTGGTGCATAGGTGGAGAGTAAAGAGGGGATTGGAAATTATTTTTCTATAAATAAAATTATCTTTTTTCTAGGGTAGAATTACCTGTTTTACAGGTTGCATGTGAATTTGAATGCTATGGAAAAACGTATGTCAAAGTTGGTATTATTTCAGGTTAATTAAAATTTCGTATTATTGTAGACAAATTAATTAAAGTTCATATCATTCACGGTAATTTTTCCTTAAATAAATAACAAAGAAAAATGTTTCATTTTGATAAAAAAATTAATTTTAATATGAGATAGATATAATTATAAAAAGTAATGATAGTACTACTATAATTATTTGTATATTACTCTCTCTATTTTATATTGTTGGATACTTTTCAAATATTCCATGTATAAAGAGATAAAAATGCTACTCATGATTTTTAATGGATATAAAAAAGTTAAAATATGGAGTATCAATGTGTGATCCTATTACATTTGTCACGATACATATAATTTTAACATATACTCCTTCCATTCCTTAATAAAGTTACCACAAGAAATGTTCACGAGAATTAAGAAAAATAAAATCTTTAGTTTTTTAATATATTATTTATTGAATAATAAATTTAATTGAAGAAAATTAGGACTATAAACATTTAAAAATTATTAAAAGAAAGTTAGTGGAAAAATATGGAGACCACAACTAATAAAAAGATGTTCTAATAAAATTAGTTAAAAATATGTGGGGACCATAAATAATATAAATTTGTTAAAATTAAATTAATGAAAAATATGTGGGGAAAATAGGCATTATTAAAATATTAAAATGAAGATTATTTTAATGTCCAAATTTGTGATACAAATAGAAAAATTCATTATGAAAACAATAAATAAAACATTTAAAAATGACAAATAAAAGTTGGAGTATTTAATAAACGAAGGGAGTATTTCTTATAATTTAAATTTTTATAAGAAAAACTACTTAAAATGATCCATCATTTTACTGATTTGTCTACGATTTTACAAATTTTTTGTAACACACAAGCCATCATCATTGAGAAACTTCACCCACCTCCGTCATCACTAAGAGTGCTTCCACCAAGCGCGTGCCAAGGCTAGAGGGCTTCGCCTTCACCACCAATTGCAACCATTATCACACTCTCATTCTTCTTTCTTCTTTAGTCACCATCGCTCACCAAAGTCTAAAACCTTAATTTTGAAGGGTGTAATCATAAAATGTGAGGTATATGTATGTTCTAAGAAAATACAGCTCATACTTTTGATATTGTTCATGTATTAATCAATATGACATAGTAATATTATTCTAGAAAAATTATACAAAAATTAAATTATTCTATATAATTTTTCCTTTTTTTTAAAAGGTATTCATAGATATTAAGACTTGAATATACTATTTTGAGCTGATTTTTGATCGGTTCAGTTTTTTTGCAATTTGATTTTTCCAGCTCAGTTCACAGTTTGTATACAAAAAAATAGTCAATGACCATCCCATCATCATCATCATCGTATCCAGTGTATCCCGTTCATAGAAAATTATGATCAGGATTTGGGGAGGGAAGGAAGACGGCAACCCATACCCATAAAAGAGGATGCGGCCAAAGAATCCCCCAGCTCTAGATTGTTCCTTGGAATGATAGGTTCCTTTAACGAGAAGGAATGATTGAAATTGAATCAGTCAGCTTACATATTAGTATATTACTATACAAGCTTGGACCTTAAACATAAAATAGGAAATAAATAAAATAAAAATAACTAGATAAAAAACGAGTATAAGAATAAAATGTAAAAGGCAAAAGCAAAAAACAGAACACCAACTGGTAAGCGAAAAGATTTCAGCAGTCTAAGACATAAATAAGGCGCTTCCAATTACCCCTATCATTAGTCAGGTGTTTAGAGAGGTGTAGGATTTCAGCTATCCATGACTATCTCTGCTCTTTTAAGACTACAAAAGTTCTAAAGAATTCTTAGAAATTAATTATTATGAACTTCATATACTTGTATATGATACATTGATAGTCCATATCCAAACATTTAATTTTATCACCATAAATGTTAATTCATCAACTTTGGCCTACCAAAACATTCCACTCAGCCCACCGATGATGGCAGTTTTGACGAATGGCAGAGCGATCTAGAGTTCATCCTCACACCGCTACATACGACCACCACCAACACTGCCAAGGCAGATATTCCGGATCCAAATCGGAGTATTTACTAAAAGGATATCTGATTTTGAAATTTTTTTAAAATTTTATTTTTTAATATATATATATATATATATATATATATATATATATATATATATATATATATATAAAACTTTGATTATATTATTGAGTATACTAATATTTATAATTCAATGGTACAACTAAGTTACATAATTAATTTATTGTTAATTAAATTAGACTTTTGAAAATCCAATCATATTCAAAAAAATGATTTTTTTTCAAACATTAAATAATAAGTTTCATTAAAGAAAGAAAGCGCAATGAGTTTAAATATTTATGTGTAAAAAATCGTAAAATTTTTTTAAAAAGGCAAAAAAGTAAAAATAAAATAAAATCGGATATCCAGTAACCGATTCGATAAATCAGATATATGAAACCTAGAAATCCATTTTGATCCGAATCGGAACAAACCAAATCATGATTTTCACTATCCGAAAAGCAGATTTTCGGATCCGAATCGATTCGGTATATGATTTTAAACACCAGTAATTGGCATTATGGCACGTATTATGATTATTTCTTAACCAGTTCCAAAACAATCGTTTGGGTCATTCTCTTCCATACTAACAAAACTTAATTAATTGAATGTGCTAAAAACATGTTAAATTGTAATAAGTTCAATTCTTATTACTACTATTTGGTACCAACAACCAACGGGTCGTAACTACAATTTTAAATTGTTAATAGTTCAATGTTTCTACAAAATTTGGGTTGAAGTAAAATAATTGGTGGAATTTATGAACGTGGGCGAGGAACTCTCGACCCGATCTGACTTGTTTATAATTTATGAACGTACTAGTTTATACCTTAAAGTAAAACTTTAAAGAACTCAATTATATATAAAGTGATTCTTTAAATGATCAGTTACAACTTTTAAAAGATATCAATAAAAAAATTCAATTTTGATTAAAAGTGATCAATTTTTACATTAAAGTGATCAATTTCTTCTTACAAGTTTATATCTCTAAATGAGTCAATTTTTTTAAAGTCTTCAATTTCAATGTTAAAGTGATTAATTTAGACCTTAAAGTGATCAATTATATATAAAATGAGCAATTAAATAATCAGTTATAACTTATAAAAGAAATCAATTATAAACTTAAATAGATTAATTACTATTGGTCTATTGGAAAAAAATATAATTGGACTGATTGGACTATTGGACTATTAGATTATTGATCTCATATTGAGACGGTCACTCGCAAGATTAGTTGTTTAAGAAATGTACAATATGTTGATTGTTGGCAAGAATAATTCATAGCCCATTATTAGCTTGTATCATTTTTATTTAAATAAAGGGTTCATTTAAAGCTCAATCTATTTAACACTAAAATCCGGGCCCCAAAGAGTCCTCACTCCATTGCACAACTCTAGTTATGTGGTAGAAATTGATAAAAAATGATTAATTAGACTTAATATAAATAGGAAAAATTAACATTAATAATCCAACCTTTCACCTTTTCGTTGTGAATAATTACACTTTTGGATTATTTTCTGATAAAAACTTATTAATTAGATTTAATAAATATTTGCTTATATTTGAAGAAATAATGTACAGTGAATAAAAATGGTTAGTAACTTTGATTTCGATTAATATTATTTTAGTGTTGTTGTACTTGATGAGTAATGGTCACAACTACTTCTCATCGATCTACAACGATACCACAAACATCAATTACACAATTACAAGCGCCTGAGTTAGTCTACTTGACAATGAGGGTGATTGGGCCATATGTTTATACCACAAAAATCTTGGTTGCACATCGTAGGACGTGAACACGGTCTAACCAAATTCAGGATCATCTTCATCATTAAATAATAGTCATTTATAATCATATTGCTTCATATTAATTAATATGACGCTGTTAACAAATAGTTTTTGATAAAAATGATTTGAACATGTCATTACAAAGCTTCTTCTCTAAGCAAAATGCATTTATAGAAAAGAAAATTGAATAAAAGTCTTTTCTCATTTATATCAGTCTAATCATAAACGTATTTTAAATTGAGCTAAATAGTCAATCAACTAAATTAGTTAACACATTTACTTTCGTACTCAAAATACTCACTTTAGTTGTTTAATATTTTAACACATTATTTTAAATGTTAAAACTAACATTTTAAATATTAAAATACTTATTTTTTTAAAATTAAATAGTTGCTTTTAATACCATTTAATCTGTGAGACCGTTTCATACTAGGGTTGCTCTCGGGGGAGAGTGGCATCATTACTACGTGGGATTGATATCATTAGAAGCGACTATTTAATACCATTTATTAGGCTAATTTATTTGTGCAGGGAACTTGATACTCATTTTCTATTCATGTTCATACATAAGTTATCCTAAAAAATTAGCCTAATAAAAATGGTCTTACCATGAGATCATCGCATTTAAGAATTTGTGTAGCTGCATGGGCTATCCACCTCTCTAGTATACCACTCCCTTTATCTTATATCAATCAATTTGCCACTTAATTTTTAGGAACTTATAGTAATTATTAGAATATAAATTTTTGAGTAAAACAAAATCCTAAAACACTAAATTTGATTTTGATTTTAAAACGCTAAAAGTTATAATGTTCTGAAAATTGTCATATGTACTACTAAGCGCTACTTAAACTGTTATTTTGCTAAAATTTTGTACTTATGTTCATATATGTAGAGTCTAATAGTTATATGGGCTCTCAACCTCTCTAGGGTACCAATCCGCCATCTTATATCAATCAATTTGTCACATACATTTATAGACTCTAATAGCTATTGGAATATATATATATATATATATATGTATATATATATATATATATATGTATATATATGTATATATATATATATATATATATATGTATATATATATATATATATATATATATATATATATATATATATATATATATATATATATATATATTTAAATGTATAGAATATCATAAAATGTTAATTATATCTACCACTAAAAGCTACTTAAAATGTTGTTTAGTCGAGTAATTACTATTCATAAATTCCTGTGTAGAGACGGTCTCACCATAGACATGAAGTTAGTCACACCAACATTGCAATTTTTTGTTGATGTTAGGAAAGCAGGAGACAAGAAGTTCATGCATGTAAATCATTACTCTATTGATTTTACATTAATTTGTGAACAAACTATTTGCCATCCTTATCTTATTTGCCATCCTTTTTTTTATACCCCTATCTAGCCAAGTAAATATTGAATTTCAACAAACTATTTTATCATTTAAATAAATTTATATAATTTGTCTATTTTTCTAATTAATGACTTTGAAATTATAAATAAATACTTTAAGGCTATAAGTGATTATTTTAAAGTTATAAGTGATCACTTTAACACTATAAAAATTAATCACCTTAAAATCTTGAATAATCACTTTAAGGTTGTAAGTGATTACTTTAAGACGACAATGAATGTAAAGATGATCTCACCATAAAACCATCTCATTTGAGAATTTATGAATATTTAATGGAAAAATAAAAAAAATAAGTATATAATGATAATTTTCGGAGAAATAAGAGAAATATATATATATATATATATATATATATATATATATATATATATATATATATATATATATATATAAATATATATATATATATATATATATATATATATATATATATATATATATATATATATATATATATATATATATTCGTAGGTCAGAGCATAACTTTGAAGTGCTCAAATTTTTATCCAATTTTTAATGTAAAATTACTCGAGTGTTACACTTCTACTACTCTAGAAAAAATACACCTCAAAAATCGTACTTTTAAATTTAAATTGATTGATAAAAATTATATGTCCATACTCGTTTAATTCTCTATCTCCAATAATGTTCATTCACCCTCAATTGCTCTCCACACTTATTTTCTACCTCTTTATTACAAGGGCATTACTAAGTTCGCCACCCTTTTTATTTTATCGTCACCCCGTCCTAATGAAATTGCGAATTTGCCCTTGGACTTTAAAAAATTACGAATTTGCCATTGCACTTTAAAACATATTTTTTATTAATTTTATTTATATTATTATTGCTATTATTATTATTATTATTATTATTATTATTTTTATTATTATTATTATTATTAATATTATTATTATTATTATTATTATTTAACAATAACTTAAAAAATAAATTAATTAAACAAAAGAAATTTTATAATTCAAAATTCAAAAAAAAAATTAATACCAGTTGCACAAAAAGTGCGACTGGTATTAATATTTTTTTTTTAATTATTATTAATTTTATTTATATTAATATTGTTATTATTATTATTATTATTATTATTATTATTATTATTATTATTATTATTATTATTATTATTATTATTATTACTATTATTTAAAAGAATATAAAAATGTTAATAATAATAATAATAATAATAATAATAATAATAATAATAATAATAATAACAATAATAATAATAATAATAATAATAATAATAATAATAATAATAATATTATAAATTAAATTAATAATAATTAAAAAAAATATTAATACCAATCAAGTGGCAAAGTTGTAATTTTTTAAATTCTAAGGACAAATTCGTAATTTCATTAGAAGAGGTGGCGATAAAATGAAAAAGGTGGCGAATTTTAAGAATCCGGTTATTACAACTCTTGCAAATTCCATTACAAACCCATATGAACCACCCGACCACATTCTCATCAACTTTGGCTGAGCGATAACCGCGGTGGTACATGGCTGAGCGATCAAGACTTTATCTTCACTTCGCTATCTGCCACCAGTAAATCCACTGCAAAAGCAGTGGAGGCGGCTTCAACTCCTTATGACATGGCCCGAATATTTCGGGCCACGACAACATATTCCATACCTGTTACTACATGGGGGCCCAAACTAATCCGCCTCTACTTTCCACCCCTATCCATATCTTACGACATCATAGACACCAAATCATCTTTTCTTTCGCTCACAATTAATGGGTTTAATATTTTGCGCAACTTTAGCACGTACGCTGTTATGGCCCACGCTAATGCGCACACCAACACCACCGCGCAGGTAACAGACGGTCTTGTAAGAGAGATTTACATCACTTTAGACGAAGGAGACGGGCAAAGGGCTATAAACCTAACTTTCTCACCAAGTAACCCAGATGGGTTCGGGTTCATAAACGGGTTGGAGATTACATCTGTTCCGGATGGGTTGTACTTTAACCGTTCCGGATCCAATATGGTTCCATATCTTACGGGTGGGTTTCAAGATTATTTGAATAACCCGTTTAATTTTTCGGATTCAATAGCTATGGAAAATATTATCCGGCTGAACGTTGGTGGGTCGATCGTGAATCCGAGTGATGATTCCGGACTTAGCCGGACTTAGTTCGGTAGAGACGATGACTACCATGATGTAAGTTCAACTATATTTTTCAAATTTCCTAAATTTAATTTTAGACAATTGTTCTAATTTTCTTTGTTTCACTGATATGGATAGATAATTTTGGGTCACCAGGAAATATAAATTCTTTTGAATTCCCAAAAAGCATAGGAAGTAATTAATTTATTTGTGTAGAAAATATAATATTTTAGATAATGGATATATTATTTTATTAAATAATAAATTTAATTTAATGAAAAAAAGTAGGCACCATATATAATTATTAAAAAATTGAAATAAAGTCATTGAAAAAATTATAAGGATCATAACTAATAAAAAAATATTTTTATAAAGTTAATGAGAAATATATAAGGATCATAAAGAATATACAAATGTTAAAATAAAGTCATTATTTTCTAATAATCTCACCTTTTGAAAATTTTTAAATAATTCAACCTTTGCATACATTTTGTTGCGAATGGACCTTTGTTGCAAAGAACCGGTTACAACCGATCGGTTTTAACCGGTTCTTTGCGACAAAGGTCCATTCGCAACAAAATATATGCAAAGGTTAGATTATTTAAAAATTTTCAAAAGGTAAGATTATTAGCAAAGAATGGGTAACATATTAAATCATTCACAATAATTTTTTCTAAAAAAAAAAATAATGTCCTGCATAACTCTTGATTTATGTGAGAATTTCCGATTTCAGTATTCAACTGAAAAGAAAAATACAGCGATTTCGAAGAATTTTAAAGGAAACTTTCAAAAAATTAGAAAAATAGAACAATGAATTAATATGTCCATCCTAGCAGTTAGTAAATAATTAGATTTATTGGATTTCTAAGATATGGAGAGTTTTAATGTGTATACTATATTACGCCCTAATATTTATATTTCGTTTTTACTTACATCTAAAAGCTTTTTTTCGTATTTTATTGCGTTTGTCGAACCTCATATATAGAGTTATACATGACTAAAAATTACAAAATTTTAGTATTTTAAAAATATTACGGTGATGCAAATAAAACAAGATTTCATATGAAAATATTATATTCTCGTGTAATAGTTGCAATATGTAAAATATCATAGAATTTCTGTATGATGCATCCAAAAAAACACATGAAGTATGCAGTATATATATTTTATCACAGTCTCTTTTCACTAGAGCCTAGAGGTTACAAGTGTGCATCATGAAGTTTATAATTCAACTTTAAAAGGTGGGTGGACAAAATTCAATCCCTTAACATGATCTTTTTATACCATATTAAGTAATTAATTTATCCAAAAGCTTAATTATTTTGATATTTATAATCAATTTAAAGGCATAAAAAGTTAGACTTTTGAAGGTCAAAAGATCATATATTGATAAATTGGGAATGTTTATATTTTAAGAAATTGGGAGTCTTTGATATCAGTAATAAACAATTGGGATTGTTTATATTTGATGAAGAAGTTTCTTAATCAGTAAATTTTCTTACTAATTTCGATTTCAATTGATATTATTTTTATGTTGTTGTACATGATCAGTAATGGTCTAAACTACACAATGCCCTACAACGATATGACAATCAATTATACTTTTGCAACACCACCATATACGGCGCCAGAGTTAGTGTACTTGACAATGAGGGTGATGGGACCATATGTTGGAGAATTGAAGAAAAACCAATATTTGACATGGTTGTTCGAGGTCGATGTTGGATTTAATTATCTTGTGAGGCTCCATTTTTGCGAGTTTGATTCCAATATCAACAACGCTGGCCTAAGACGTTTCGACGTTATTATAAACAATCAAATAGGTGCACATGATATTGATGTTTTTGCGCTAACTGGTGGCATTTATAATAAATTTATAATCTTCATATTAAGTATATTTTGATCACTAAAGTTAACATACCTTACCTTATCAAAAGAGGTAAAAAAAAATTACAATCTATACAACCTTTAACTCCAAAAAAACCCGCAAATGAACTAAAATGACTAGCAAGACAAAGAAGAAAAAACAAACAAGCTAAGACTAGTAATAGCTTATATGCATAAGCCAGAGAAATACAAACACAATCATAAAGGCAAGACTATGAGCCAAAGGTAATTATTGATGCTCACAGACACCAAAACCACGTCTCCAACTAATTTTAATTTATCTTTAGTCAAGTTCTTAGAAAGATACAATCCATTCATGTCAATTTTAATTTGCTCTTCTCACGTTTTCTTAGGCCTATCATGACTTTACTTCTATCATTCGTGATGTTTTGCATGTCGACGGTCTTCCTTCATACATGCCAAAATCATCTCAATCTACTTTCACGCATCTCTACAGAGATGGGTGAAGCCTCTAGTCTTTCTCTCAAAGCACGGTTCTTAATCTTATCTATGTTGGTCTGTCACAACATCCAACGCATTCACGTCTCTCCTACTGTCATCTTACGCGCTGCAAGTGATTTTTTCGTTGGACATTTAGAAAAAAGTTTCTGGTAAATAACTTAAAGTCATAACCCAAAAGCTACTATGGGTAATATTTTTGATGGTTTTTGGAATTATGACTCAATTATTTTTCTAATAAGCAACCAAATGCCAACAACTATTTTTATACAAACCATCTTTATTACTGTTGAGTCAAGCCCAATTTCAATGACCTTGGTGATGGGTTTGATCACTTGATTGCTCATGCCTTATCCTGCACTCTTGAGAGTGAAGATGTAAGGAACATGAGCTATGGAGGATTGAGATTTGGATCACTTGATGAAGTGATCAAGGTGAATGATTTGGGGTGTCTTAATGAAGACAAGGCACGAAGATTGGAGGGCTTTGAAGACCGCTCGAGTGGTCGAGCATGTTTGGCTCGGTCGAGCCTTAATGCAACAGGGTTCAAGTAGCCTCAGAGAAAGCGCTCGATCGAGCAAAATGGCAGCGAACAAAACATAAGCTTTCTGTTTTATGTGCGGGATTTTGTGGGCTTTTAAGCCTTTTGTCCTAACTTATTCTAATATGTTTTATGACTACAAAAGGAGTTTTAGATAGTTAATCAAAGAAAAAAACAAGTAAATTGATATTTTACAGAAATAAGAGAGAAATAGTAAAATATTTAGATAGAAAAAACATGTTTGATCTGTCCACTATCTCTTCCTCTTGGATTCCGAATTTGGGCGGTATATGGGCTAATGACCATAGCCTTAAGCCCATAACCATTTCGATAAAAATTTAAAATAACTATGTGATAACCGCAGGCTCCAGTCTCCTGAGAGATTGTCTTTCAAATTCAATTCATTAAAGATTAATGTTACTCTTACTATATTTTTCTTTATGGGCTGATCCAATCAGATATATTCTCTTAAAGAAAACGTTTCTCACTCGCAAGAATTAGCGATGTTATAATATTTAAAAAAATAAAAATTAAACAAGTTTAATTCACCAAACCAAAAGAGAAAAAGACAAATTTAGTTGGAATAATAACTTTCAAGTGCTCAAATTGATATTTGTATCCAATTTGTCATGTAAAAGTAGAAGATAAAGTAAACGGTCAACATACATACTAGTGTTATACAAAATTACTACTCTGAAAATAATGCACCTCAATAATCACATTTTTGAATTT
The DNA here is from genome assembly GCF_026212465.1 of Amaranthus tricolor. Classification (NCBI taxonomy): domain Eukaryota; kingdom Viridiplantae; phylum Streptophyta; class Magnoliopsida; order Caryophyllales; family Amaranthaceae; genus Amaranthus; species Amaranthus tricolor. The sequence goes on from NC_080062.1 coordinate 1,253,255, forward strand.
AAATTGATTAGATAGAAATACTAATTATTCAAAATCATTTAATTTTCTATCTCCAATCTGCAATAATGTTCGTTCACCCTCAAATGCTCCTTACACTTCTTTCCTTCCTCTTCATCACAACACTAACAAATTCCATTACAACCCCATATAAACCACCCGACCACCTCCTCATCAACTTTGGCCTACCAAAGAATTCTCCACAACTTATCGATAACCGTATATGGCAGAGCGATCAAGACTTCATCCTCACTTCGCTATCTGCCACCAGTAACTCCACTAGTAAATCCACTGCAAAAGCAGTGGAGGTGGCTTCAACTCCTTATGACATGGCCCGAATATTTCGGGCCACAACAACATATTCCATACCTGTTACTACGTGGGGCCCAAAACTAGTCCGCCTCTACTTTCCACCCCTATCCATATCCTACGACATCATAGACACCAAATCGTCTTTTCTTTCGCTCACAATTAATGGGTTCAATATTTTGTGCAATTTTAGTGCGTTTGCTGTTACGACTAACGCGAACGCGCACACCAATACAACTGCGCCCGTAACATACGGGCTTGTAAGAGAGATTTACATCTCTTTGGACGAAGGAAACGGGCAAAAGGGTCTAAAGCTAACTTTCTCACCAAGTAACCCGGATGGGTTCGGGTTCATAAACGGGTTGGAGATTATATCTGTTCCCGATGGGTTGTACATTAACCGTTCCGGATCCAATATGGTTCCATATCTTAGTGGGTTTCAAGATTCTTTGAATAACCCGTTTAATTTATCGGATTCAATAGCTATGGAAAATATTATCCGGCTGAACGTTGGTGGGTCGATCGTAGATCCGAGTGATGATTCCGGACTTAGCCGGACTTGGTTCGGTAGAGACGATGACTACATGATGTAAGTTCAACAATATTTTTCAAATTTCCTGAATTTAATTTTAGACAATTGTCTTCTAATTTTCTTTGTTCACTGATAAACTTAAACTATCTGGTGGACCAGGAAATATAAATTCTTTTGAATTCCAAAAAGCATAGGAAGTAATTAATTTATTGGTGTCAAGTAAAAAAATAAATAGTATTTTTTCCTTATAAAGTTATCAATTACTTTCTTCCTTTCTTATCGAAATGTAAATGAAAATAAGAAAAATATAATATTTTAGATAATGAATATATTATTTTATTAAATAATAAATTTAATTTAATGAAAAAAAGTAGGCATCATATATAATTATTAAAAAAATAAAATAAAGTCATTGAAAAAATTATAAGGATCATAACTAATAAAAAAATAGTTTTATAAAGTTAAATGAGAAATATGTATGAATCAAAAGAAATATACAAATGTTAAAATGAAGTTAATGGCTAGAAAATATGTGAGAATTATAAGGATTATTATAAAAATATTAAAATAAGATCAAAAAGGTTATTTTTATTCGAAATTTATAATATAAAAATAAAAAATTCTTTAAGTAACGATAAAAATGCAATCTTCATAGCTCTATACTTATGTGATAATTTCCATTTTCAGTATTCAACCAAAGGAAAAAGAAAAAAACAATTTCTAAGAATTTTTTAAAGTTATTAATTTTTTAAGAAATTAAAAATTTTATAGGAATTTAAGTATTTATTTGTTGACCAAACAAGCTCTTGGTAAATATAATTGACCAATATGTCGATTGTAGCAGTGACATCTTTGACTTGTGTGCAGAGTTTGAATGTGTTTACCGCATCCCACACTTGTTAGGGTCCGTTTGGTTCAGTGAGCAAGATTGGAATGGTATAGAACCCCATATCAGGATGGTATGGATTCAGAACCCCATAGCAGACTAAAACTGTTTGGTTCAATCCTATAATAGATATTCAATCCATTCACACTGTTTGGTTCAATTATGGAATGGATTCTCTGTCCAGTTTATATATATTATATATATATATATACATACATACATTTATTAAACACACAAATACATACACACATATAATGTTGCAAATAGATAATTACCACTAATTAAAAAGTACTAGTTCAATACATTTTCACTCAAAATGGTGTCAATACATCTCCACACAAAAAGATTCCAATATATGTTTTTGACAACCAAACACAAAGTGGGATAAGTTTTACAATAAACAAAGTGGATAGATATTTAAATAATATAGATGAAATTATGTTATTACCTTAAAACATTTCCATCTATCCACTTCACAATCTTCTGTTATAGGTGTCGACTTTTTTAGCAAGTGAGTATGTAGTTTTAAGACGGCAAGAAGACATCGGTGGAAGTTTCTACTAACACTTTCTCCACTTCGAAAGAAATGACTTCTAATTGTCCTATTTTTCAAATGATGTGCCAAAGAAGTGTACAAGAACATAGCTACAATTTCCTCCAAAGACATATTTCGAGTGCCATTTAAACCACCGACATCTCTGACCATCTCACAAAGGACATAAAAGGTTCTTCTATTCACACGAAGTTTACTTTTGCAGACTATATCACTATCCTTGATTAGTGCATCCAAGTGCTTTTGTCTAAGGTGTTTCTTCTCACTTTTGCTATAACGTGATCGTTCAATTTCATAAACAATTACACCCATCATACACACCACCAAGTACATGATTGTGACGACATTGTTAACAACCATAAAAAGTAGTAGTAATTCAATTTGTCTCTTCTTTCTTCTTCTTACTATGGCTAATTGAGATGGAATCATTTCTGTGAATGTATACATGCATCATCATATTAATAAATAGAAAAAAAATTATATATTACCATATATATATTCTATCATTTTGCTTTCAATATCTTATCTATAATGCCATATATACAGTAAAAGGAAAAGGAAAAGAAAAGATTACATACAAAAGGGGAAAGAGATGAATGAATAAAGGAAGGAAGGGATGCAAAGAATACCTGTGTGTTCCTTGCTGTATAATGTAAGAATTCAAAAGGTAGCTTGATGAGTATTTCAATGGCGGATTGTTGAATAAGATTTCTGAATCTGATTTGATGATGAAATGGGTTGCCAAATACCAACCACACAGACCCAAGTATAAATTCAAGTCGGGCGTTTTACAAAACGGTGGTAAAGACCGTTGGCGAGGTTCGAGTACTTTCATGAACATTCATTCATTCATTTCATTAATAGAAATCGTGATTTTGGGTGATTGATAAATTTGATTGCGTAGAATGTGCCATATATTAATTTTAAAATCCGAATAGACAACCAAAACACTTGCATTACATCTCTAAAACAGCATACTTGAAACATGCAAGTTCTGTTAATAAACAAACAAAAAAGCACAAGATTCAAATGAAAAACATCATTAATCTCCCTAGATAATGATGATGTCAAAACCTTTCAATTACTCCACCATTCATGACCATAATACAGTTACTCCATTATTGAAATCTTGTCCATGATCTTAGCAAGAACTTCATTAGATTCCTTCAACAGCCTAATACTCTTGAGCAGCCTGTCATGTTTCCCAAATCTAATTACCAATTTACAAAATACAATACACACTTACACACACATTCACAAATCACAATAACATGATTCACAATTCAAAAATCACAATATAACATGTAAAAGAAACAAAATTGAAATTTGAAATAAAAAAAACCCTAACGTTTGGGGATTTCAAAAATTTAGGGCAATACCTAGGGAACGGCAGCCGCAGGCGCAGCCGGCAGTGGTCTTGGTGGACGGTGGTCTGGATTCTGGAAGGCAGTAGCCGGCAGCAAGTGCAAGTGGCCGGTGTTTGACGTATGAAATGTGTGAAAGCAAAAGGGTAGATAGGATCATTCACTCTTTTTTTATATAAGAGTGAATTAGGGTTTGAATATGGGATGGAATGGAGTTTGAAACTTGGGGGTAGGAGGATATGGGATTTTAGAGGATTGGAATGGGATGAGAATTCAGAGGGTATGACATCCCAATGTAAAAAGGCCTAACCAAACATTGGAATGGTTGTGATACCATTCCATACCATTAAAAAAGAGCCAACCAAACATGCCCTTATATATTTTTCTTCCCGTGTTTGCAAAGTTCAATGCGTTTATAATTAAGAACGAGTTAAACATAATTAAAATACAATAATATGATATTATATTGATATGCATGGAGACACGAAAAAATATGATTTCAAATGATTATATATTTTTCTCATATAATAATCGCAATATGTAAGATACTATAGAATAAAGAACAATGTAAAATTATTCTATAAAGCATAAAAAAACGGAGGAAATATGCAATATAGAAGTATAATTACGTCTCTTCTCATTATAGGCTACAAGTGTGCATCATGCAATACAAGTCTTCCATATATTTGAAGTATATAATCCCACTTTAAACGTTAGATGAATGAGATTCTAATCCTAAACATGACCTTTTGAAGTCATATCAAGTACTCAATTTATCCAAAAGTTTAATTAGATGATTAAGTAATCATTTAAAAGTGCAAATACAATTTTAAATTCGGAATAATAGCACTATACTACTTTTATGTACTTATTTTTAAAAGTCATATCAAGCACTATACTACTTTGACTGTATCCCTCTTGCCCGGTCTTCAGATGGGGTGTAGGTATGATTTGTTAGTCACGAACCCACAAACCCAGTCCTAAGCGGAATCTATCGTATATGATGGTAAATTGATTAATTTTATTTTTATGTTGTACATGATCAGTAATGGTCTAAACTACACAGCGTCCTACAACGATATGACAATCAATTATACTTTTGCAACACCATCGTATACGGCGCCAGAGTTAGTGTACTTGACAATGAGGGTGATGGGACCATATGTTGGAGAATTGAAGAAAAGCCAAAATTTGACATGGTTGTTTGAGGTCGATGTTGGATTTAATTATCTTGTGAGGCTCCATTTTTGCGAGTTTGATTCCAATATCAACAACGCTGGCCTAAGACGTTTCGACGTTAGTATAAACAATCAAATAGGTGCACATGATATTGATGTTTTTTCGCTAACTGGTGGCATTTTCATTCCAATGTATCGAGATTTCGTTACGCTCTTTGAAGGTAGTGGTACCAACAAAGCTAGTGTTGAAACCAGAGGTCTTCTTTCAGTTACACTTACTCCCGACCCTACCGCAACGTAAGTTAATCATTGTTTTTTATGGGTAAGAAATCGAGAATCCGGCCCATGTATGAGGAGGCTAGGAGTCAAGCATTGATTTTCCCCTGGGTTAAAAATTGAACGCCTATCACAAGAATGAATGGAAAGACTTTCTACAATACATTTGCATATATTTTAACCAAGTCAAATTCGCCGTCTTCGACGGTGTTTTTTTAGTCTTTTGACCCAAAACTTACATTTTTAGCCAATATAGGTTTAAAAAGCTATTTAAGATAGCAATTTCACAAGTAGTTTAGTTTTCAACTGTTTTTACCTGAACCCCATTTCTCTATTTTTTTAAAAAATAAAAAATTTCTGTACTAATAATTAATCATTAGGGTAAATATCTTAAGCTAATGATTAAGACCCCATGATATAATAAATAGGGTAAAAATCATTAGGTTAAAAAAAACAAATATTCAACTAATAATTAATCAGCTAATAATTATTTTCATTAATATAAGCAAGATATATTTCATAATAAATACAAATATATTTACTGTTGTAAATATTATTCTTGACATAATATTTAAAAGTTGATGTTGTTAGATTTTAGTTTTCAAATTTGCAATAATGATCAACTGTTGCTCTGTGTTTTTAGGTATTACGATGTCTTGCTCAATGGATTGGAGATTTTCAAGTTGAGTTCTTCAAATGGTTCTCTTGCCGCACCAAATCCTAATATCCCTATGAATTTAACATCTTTACAAGGTAATAATCAATCGTCGAATAATGCTCATCATTTAATACCGATTATCGGAGGAATTCTTGGTGCTATTCTAGTAGTCGCACTCATAATAAGTAATAATCTTATTATTTACCGTTTAGACTTTGTCAACCTTTCTAATAATAAGATTTGATTGTAATATGTTATGTGAGAAATTGGCTCTATCAGTTGCAAATATATAATAAACGGAGGAAGTAGAATTCCAACCACAACCATATGTTATGTGAGAAATTATCTCTATCAGTTGCAAATATATAATAAACGGAGGAAGTAGAATTCTAGCCACAACCATAAGCATAATAAGTTGGAGCTCCATCGACCACTGGTCTGATCACGCACTTACCTGCTTCAGGCATGTCATGTATAGGTTCAAGCCATGTTTGATCTAGTACTAATAATTGATAGAATATATAACGTACATATCTCGAGGCTTTAATATTAATTTAAGCTTTTGATTGTAACTTCAAGATATATTATATATTTTATCAGTTGATAAAATATTCAATAGAATATCCCAAGATTTTAGCTATTGATTTGGGTTAAGTATCCTATCATTAGTTCAGATAAGTTCCAATTAGAGTTAATTACATAGATTGAATTTACTACTATAATAAAAATATTATTTTTGAGATTAGATTTACTACTTGGAAAATATCTATTTGCTACTGTGTTGATCACTTTTGTGATTTGGAAAACCCTGACATCATCCTGGCCCTTTTATATATTATTTATATAACTGAATTGATTTATGTCTAAGTAGTGTAATGTTCTTACGTCTTTTAAATTTATTACATCATGATTTCCAATGTGATGACATTTTGGCTAAAATATAATAAAATGCAAAGAACAGAGGAATGTTTAATGGTTATCATTTTCATCATTATTTCTTGCAAAAGTTTCACTAAACAAATCTTGGTTGCACATTGTAGGACGTGAACACGGTCTAACCAAAATCATGATCATCTTCATCATACTTGGTAAATTCATCATTTCCTATCCATCTTTGCTCTACTTAAGAAGTTTTAAATTTTCCTTTCAACTCTTGTTCGCAATTAGTAACTGTGAACAGCTTTGTGTTAAAAACACCTGCTGCCTCCTTTTTTTGAACTAAGGAGACCTGGGATACAAACCCAAATCTAACATCATATCAGAGTTTGTGCATGTTAAAGTGTCCATTATTATTCACATGTATATCATTCAACATCAGAAAAAGAGAAATAGAATATGCAAATTTATAAACTAGAAGAATAATTTCAACTACACCATAAATTATCGTAAACGTTCTTCGAACTTATAAGTAGATTACAAAAATTCAATATTCTAAACAAAAATTAAAAAAAAGAACCCTAAAAAGTTCTACCCAAATTAGAAACTAATTCAATTAAATTAAAAAAGTAAACTAATTTATAGAGAATTTGGACAATTAAAATTAGCCTTGGTTATAATTTGAAATTCAGGCCTCCCATTTGTTGGTGAAGGTTGTGACTGTGATTCCAGCAAAGCTAACTCCTATGTGAATATTTTCTTTTCAGGAATTGGAATAGGCATATGCATGTTAATTGCACTAATCCTCTTGTATAAAAAAATGAACTCGCTGTTCGAGAAAAGTAAAGAAATTGAAACATTGTTGAAACAACATGGATCTCTCGGTCCAAAGAGGCATACTTATGCAGATTTGAAGAGAATTACAAACTCCTTCAAAATCAAGCTTGGTGAAGGAGGTTACGGTATTGTATACAAAGGAAAACTACATTGTGGGGATCAAGTGGCTGTGAAAATTCTCAAGAGATCATCGAATCGAGATATGGATATGGTGGAATTCATCAATGAAGTTGCAAGTATCGGAAACACCAATCATAAAAACATTGTGAAACTCCTAGGCTTTTGTTACGAGGGTTCAAAACGCGCTCTTATATATGACTACATGCCTTGCGGATCTCTTGAAAAGTTCACACATGGGGGCAGAGACGAAAACAATCAACAACTCTCATGGAAAAGTTTATTTGAAATCGCGATTGGGATTGCAAGAGGGCTAGAGTACTTGCACCAAGGGTGCAACACGAGAATATTACACTTTGACATTAAGCCCCAAAACATTCTATTAGACGAGAATTATTGCCCCAAGATATCTGATTTTGGCCTGGCTAAGATATGCCCACAAAAGGACAGCATAATTTTGATGTCAGAAGCCAGAGGAACTGCAGGGTACATTGCTCCTGAGGTTTTCTTCAAGAGATTTGGCGGAGTTTCTCATAAATCAGATGTTTATAGTTACGGAATGTTGGTTTTGGAAATGGTTGGGTGTCGAAAAAATATTGATGCGAAAGTGGAACATAGTAGTGAGCAGTATTTTCCGCATTGGATTTACAAGCAACTCGAGGAAGTTGAAGAGATCGATCAAATCGACACCACAAACAACAACGAGGGGTCAGTACTCAAAAGGAAGATGGTTGTAGTAAGTTTATGGTGCATACAAACCAACCCCTTGACCCGACCAAATATGACTCGAGTTGTAGAAATGCTCGAAGGAACACTCGACTTGCTGCAGATTCCTCCGATTCCATCTCTTGCTTCTCCTTTAAGATCACACAAAATTTCTACCACTCTAGATGAAATCTCATTAGGTGGACTTTTTGTATCCTCTATTTAATGTTCTAGTTAGACAATGTAGCCATTATAGTGAGCTTTTTAGCTTTGTGTAAATGATTGTCTCCAATAAGTGCAAAATAATTTGCTAGTTAATTCGCTTATGTTATGTTTGGAAACGATAATTATTGGTTTAATTTCATGTTTGGCAAATCAATGAATTCAATTTTGAATTTAAGTCATGTCTACCATTGTATTAAAAGTAGATAAAGTAAAGAGTTTGAGAATGATTTCACAATCTTGTCATTTCCAAATTCTTTCTTTATGATTTCACAATTGAAATCTACAATTTGAAATGAATTTATTATTTCCAAACACAACATTAGAAAATCACCATCGGTGATTTTATTCTTCTCTGCAATTTCTTGAAGTTGTAAAACAAACTGTAGGCCCCAAACAAACCGATGGACATATATATATATATAAATAAATATATATATATATATATATATATATATATATATATATATATATATATATATATATATATATATATATATATATATATATATATATGTGTGTGTGTATATATATATATGTATATATATATATATGTATATATATATATATATGTATATATATATATATATATGTATATATATATATATATATATATATATATATATATGTATATATATATATATATATGTATATATATATATATATATATATATATATATATATATATATATATATATATATATATATATATGTATATATATATATGTATATATATATATATGTATATATATATATATATGTATATATATATATATATGTATATATATATATATATGTATATATATATATATATGTATATATATATATATATGTATATATATATATATATGTATATATATATATATATGTATATATATATATATATATATATATATATATATATATATATATATATATATATATATATATAGGGCTGAACATGGGTTGGTATAAACCGTAAACCAAACCGGACCAAACCGTGATTTAAGTATTTGGTCTGGTCTACGGTCTGAATAGTCTGGTCCGGTTTTTTTTTTTTTTAAAAACGGTTTACGGTCCGGTCCCGGTTTTTAAATTTGTAGACCAAACCGGACCAATAAACCGTAATAAACTCTAATATTAGGGATTAGATTTAGGGGCTTAGGGCTATCCTGTTCTCCTGCTGCCGTAAATTAGGAAAAGCAAAAGCTGCTTCCTTCTCCCATTCTCCTCTCTTCCTCGACCTCCTTCAAAGACAGTCCCCTTCAAGCTTCAACCCATCTGCTTCAAGTCTTCAACCCATCGACCTCCTTCAAAGACGGCTCGCTTCCTTCAACTCTTCAAGCTTCAACCCATCGACCTCTCTTCAAAGACGCCAGACGCCTCTGCTTCCTTCAAAGACGCCTCCTTCAAGCTTCAAAGTCGACAGTCCTCCAATCTTCATTCTCCAATCTCACCATTCACCACGGAATCAAGTGTAGAATCTCGTAATGTAAGTATATTGATTGATTTTTTTGATTTTTAGGGTTTTTTTATCAGTTTTTGATTTTTAGGGTTTTTGTTTCATCCTCCATTTCTTCTTCGATGGATGAAATATATGTTTGGCATTTTAATGATTAAGCACTTGGTAGACTATGATAATTTTTTGGATTAAGCATGTCAATTTAGATCATCATCTCAGATTTTAGGATTTCAATGTTCAAAGTTGTCCAATTTGCAATTTCCTTCATTTTTATTCAGAAATTTTGATTTTTGTGAATCGAGCTTTGTAAGAAATTTATCTCTAATCTCTATCATTTTATCATTTACCTCATCCTTGTTCTTTTACTTAATAAATTGGGAAGTTTTTTGTTCACTTTACTATCAATTACTACAATAGAATTTAGCTGGCTCTGATAGATTATCTTGCTTGATAATCTGCTTACTTTAGTGAGTCAATGCATATCTGTATGATGATTTGCTTTGCATTTTTTTATCCACGAGCAGTGATGAATTTTGCCTTGCTAATCGAAACACAAACAAGAACAGGATAGTAAAGAGAGAAGAGAAGAAGAAATAAATCCTTTTTATTTCTGATCTCACTCAATAAAAATAAAAAAAAAAATTAAAAAAAAACCGTAGACCAGACCAGACCAGACCGTTCTAGAACGGTCTGGTCTGGTCCGGTCTGGTCTCTTGACTGGTCTGGTCTGGTCTGAAAAATTTCCAGACCGGAATTTCTGGTCTGGTCTGATTTTTCTGTCAAACCGGACCAGACCGGACCGTGTTCAGCCCTATATATATATATATATATATATATATATATATATATATATATATATATATATATATATATATATATATATATATATATATATATATATATATATATATATATATATATATATATATATATATATATATATATATATATATATATATATATATATATATATATATATATATATATGTATGTATATATATATATTAAATGTATAAGAATATCATAAATCGTTATTTTTGATTTTAAAACGCTAAAAGTTATAATGTTTTGAAAACAGTTACATCTACTACTAAACGCTACTTAAAATGTTGTTTAGCCGAGCAATTACTATTCACAAATTCCTGTGTAGAGACGGTCTCACTATGAGACGTTCATCATACAAGGGTTGAATAGCCCAACTAATACAAATATTAACATATGTGCTTCTTATTTTGTGGTCGTCTCATCGAGAAATGTTCTTTCACAAAAGTAGTTCATTATTATTTTATCCTTATTATTAAACTGCTATGCGGACAACGCTCTAAATAAACATATGATAAATCAAAAATAATCCAAATTCACCATAACACCAATTTTTCTCACTTGTAAGAAATCCAAATGAATAAAATCAAAGTGAGTCACACCAACATTGCAATTATTTGTTGATGTTAGGAAAGCAGGAGACAAGAAGTTCATGCATATAAATCATTACTCTATTGATTTTACAATAATTTGTGAACAAATTAGTATGTAGATGAATGGAGAAGGTTAGCTAATTGGATAATGTGAACAAATCATATGTTCATATGCATGCATTTGCTAATTGCCAATTGCTACATTGTGATCCACAATCCTTGTTTGAAAACTTACATTTTTAGTCAATATCGGTTTAAAATCGCTATTTAAGATAGCTATTTTATGTGAAGTTTACTTTTCCAATTGTTTTTATCTGAAGCCCATTTCTCTATTTTTTAGAAATAAAAAAGTTAGTTTATTTATTTTTCTTGCCACATTTTATTTTAGGAAAGTGGTCCCACCAATGAAAATTTTGTCATATACAAATTTTTCCTTACTTTAAATTTAATCCAGATTTATGCAATATAAATGACTTTACAATTTCTTAGTCTTTGTATTATATATGATTCATTATTGCAATTTCAAAAGAGCATATAGAGTAATTATTTGCTTGATAGCAAGAATATTTTCCTTCTAAAAATACTTTATTTAATGACTTTTTCAAATTTGCATTGAAGTTGAAACTTTTGTCTTGTTTTTCTAGATATGACGATCTCTTGCTCAACGGATTGGAGATTTTCAAGTTGGACTCTTCAAATGGTTCTCTTGCCGCACCAAATCCTGATATCCCTATGAATTTAACATCTTCACAAGGTAATAATCGATCGTCGAATAGTTCTCATCATTTAATATCGATTATCGGAGGAATCCTTGGTGCTATTCTAGTAGTCGCACTCATATCATCAATATATTTCATAATCATTTTCCGAAGAAAAAAGGAGAAACAAAAATTCAGGAAAACAATGAGCAAAGATGATACTAGCAAGCTTAAGTGGATTTCGCAGTTGGATGATTCTGGATCTAATGCAGCTACCGCTAGTGTGATTTCTTCTCTGCCGTCCCATCTTTGTCGACGTTTCTCTAGAGCATTTTTAACCTATTATTAACCTACAATTGTAGGTTAAGTTGTTAAAAAAAAAAATAAAATACAAAAAATAAAATAAAAAGTACAAAAAAAAGGAAAAAAAGAAAAAATAAAGAACATGAATTCCTAATCCTCACCGTACCCTTTCCCTATCCCTAGCCCAACCTCCAGCCCCCATCCCCCACAGGCCACAACTACCACTGTTTCCCGCTCACTGTCACTCCTATTCCCCACCCACTTCCAGCCACCACCATCTTCATCAAAATCCACCACCGAATCCAACTCCCCATCCTTTGCGCAGCCCCTATCCCCCTCTATTTTCAACCACCATCAAACCCTTCCCTCCACTCCACCACCACAAATCGGCCTCCCATAAACAGCGTCCTGTGCAGCCTTCCTCACCTCCTTTCCCCTGATGCGACCTCCACAAACAACCACCATAACCACCCACCCTAAATGTGAACCACCACCATAACCATCCCAAATTCAAACCAACATAATCTTTAATCTACCTTTCCACTACCAAATTCGACCATCAAAATTGACCACCATTATTAAATTGGTGTTGCAGATATGGGTTGTTGAGCCTCGTTGGGTGGGGGGCGCCGTCGCAGGGGAAGGGGAGGGGGTGGTGCATAGGTGGAGAGTGAAGAGGGGATTGGAAATTATTTTTCTTTAAATAAAATTATCTTTTTTCTAGGGTAGAATTACCTGTTTTACAGGTTGCATGTGAATTTGAATGCTATGGGAAAACGTATGTCCAAGTTGGTATTATTTCAGGTTAATTAAAATTTCGTATTATTGTAGAGAAATTAATTAAAGTTTATATCATTCACGGTAATTTTTCCTTAAATAAATAACAAAGAAAAATGTTTCATTTTGATAAAAAAATTATTTTTAATATGAGATAGATATAATTATAAAAAGTAATAATAGTACTACTATAATTATTTGTATATTACTCTCTCTATTTTATATTGTTGGATACTTTTCAAATATTCCATGTATAAAGAGATAAAAATGCTACTCATGATTTTTAATGGATATAAAAAAGTTAAAATATGGAGTATCAATGTGTGATCCTATTACATTTGTCACCATACATATAATTTTAACATATACTCCTTTCATTCCTTAATAAAGTTACCACAAGAAATGTTCACGAGAATTAAGAAAAATAAAATCTTTAGTTTTTGAATATATTATTTATTGAATAATAAATTTAATTGAAGAAATTAGGACCATAAACATTTAAAAATTATTAAAAGAAAGTTAGTGGAAAAATATGGAGACCACAACTAATAAAAAGATGTTTTAATAAAATTAGTTAAAAATATGTGAGGACCATAAATAATATAAATTTGTTAAAATTAAATTAATGAAAAATATGTGGGGAAAATAGGCATTATTAAAATATTAAAATGAAGATTATTTTAATGTCCAAATTTGTGATACAAATAGAAAAATTCATTATGAAAACAATAAATAAAACATTTAAAAATGACAAATAAAAGTTATTTAATAAACGAAGGAAGTATTTCTTATAATTTAAATTTTTATAAGAAAAACTACTTAAAATGATCCATCATTTTACTGATTTGTCTACGATCTTACAAATTTTTTGTAACACACAAGCCATCATCATTAAGAAACTTCACCCACCTCCGTCATCACTAAGAGTGCTTCCATCAAGCGCGTGCCAAGGCTAGAGGGCTTCACCTTCACCACCAATTGCAACCATTATCACACTATCATTCTTCTTTCTTCTTTAGTCACCATCGCTCACCAAAGTCTAAAACCTTTAACGAGAAGGAATGATTGAAATTGAATCCGTCAGCTTACATATTAGTATATTACTATACAAGTTTGGACCTTAAACATAAAATAGGAAATAAATAAAATAAAAATAACTAGGTAAAAAACGAGTATAAAATGTAAAAGGCAAAAGCAAAAAACAGAACACCAACTGGTAAGCGAATGGCAGAGCGATCTAGAGTTCATCCTCACACCGCTACATGCGACCACCACCAACACTGCCAAGGCAGATATTCCGGATCCAAATCGGAGTATTTACTAAAAGGATATCTGATTTTTAATTTTTTATTTTATTTTATTTGTAAATATATATATATATATATATATATATATATATATATATATATATATATATATATATATATATATATATATATATATATATATATATATATATATATATATATATATATATATATATATATATATATATATATATATCAACGCTTAAATTTGACCAACTTTTTATTAATTTTCTATTTCATAATCTATAATGGCCCTCAAGTAAATCAGAACAATTTTCATTGTTATGTTGAATTTTCTTCTATGCTAAAAAACTGTTTTGTTTAATTCATTGATCATGTTTCGATAATGAAACGAGGAAATGGAAAACACTTAAAATACCGTGAATGGAAGCGTTATCAGGAACGGCGATTCGTGGAAAGAAGCGGCTTGAATTCCTGCAGTACAACACGTTAGCCTTGTCCGGGGGGTGATCTCCCGGAAAACCCCTCCGACGCTCAAGTCAGAACGTAGATCAAAGATTAATGAATAAAAGATTATGTAATGAATCCGGGAATAGTGATATCGGGATTGAGATTGCTAGTGTTTGGGTAGGTTAATGAAGCAGAGTGTGAGTAAGGATACCAGGAAGGCTATTTTCAGATGATCCTTCCTTCTTGATGGTAGTCCCTATTTATAATGATGAAGAAAGGAAGTTATTTCTGAGAAGAGGTTGGCCATCATGGAGGTAGTGGGCAGTTGCTACCCATGGAAGAAGGACAACCAAGCAATGTGGGAGAGTGGGAAGTTGGGTCAAACATGAGGTTATTTTCTGGAGGGAGTTAGGGTTTTGTATGGGCCTCTTGCTTATGGGCCAACTGAAGAGTTAGGAGAATCCAAAAAAGGCCCATTGACTAAAAGTCAAGGTCACTCCAAAAGGTCAAGGGTTATTAAGGTCAAATGACTAATAATTTAAATAAATAGATTAGTTAAATAAATGTTACCATGACAGATCATAATGCTTTATAAAAGCTTAGGTTATTTACTGCAAGATGGCAAACAACGGAATATAATTCGTGACTGTTTAGGTTCTGACAAAATTAATTAATTTAAAATTTATTAATATTAAATTTTATAACATATCACAAGTAAATATGAGTTATGACAGTTGAGTTAATTTCGCACTCAAATATCTAAAATTCGACCCAAGGCTACTAAATTTAATTAAAGGTTAAGCATAAATAAATAAAGTATTAAATAATAGTCATTTATGATCATATTGCTTCACATTAATTAATATGACGCTGTTTTTGATAAAAATGATTTGAACATGTCATTACAAAGCTTCTTCTCTAAGCAAAATGCATTTATAGAAAATAAAATTGAATAAAAGTCTTTTCTCATTATATCGGTCTAATCATAAACTTATTTTAAATTGAGTTAAATAGTCAATCAACTAAATTAGTTAATACATTCACTTTCGTACTCAAATTACTCGCTTTAGTTGTTTAATATTTTAACACCTTATTTTAAATGTTAAAACTAACATTTTAAATATTAAAATACTCATTTTTTAAAATTAAGTAGTCGCTTTTAATACCATCTAATATGTGAGACCGTTTCATACGAGGGTTGATCTTGGGGAGAGTGGCATCATTACTACGTGGGCTTGATATCATTTTCAAAAGAATCAAGTTGAACTTTATAATTGGGCCAAAAAATAGGTTCAGGGAACTCACTTTAACCCAAAAGGTTTAGCTACCAAGTTTTGTATTCATGTTCATACATAAGTTATCCTAATAAAAATAGTCTTACCATAAGATTTTCGCATTTAACATCAAGCATCTTCAACAGCCCACCCTTCCCGTTTAATTTTATATATATATATATATATATATATATATATATATATATATATATATATATATATATATATATATATATATATATATATATATATATATATATATATATATATATATATATATATATATATATATATATATATATATATATATATATATATATACATATATATATATATATATATATACATATATATATATATATATATATATATATATATATATATATACATATATATATATATATATATATATATATATATATGTAAATATATATATATATATATGTATATATATATATATATATATATATATGTATATATATATATATATATGTATATATATATATATATATGTATATATATATATATATATGTATATATATATAAATATATATGTATATATATATATATATGTATATATATATATATATATATATATATATATATATATATATATATATATATATATATATATATATATATATATATATATATATATATATATATATATATATATACCCAATTCTTAAATATCGCCACCTTTTTCATTTTATCGCCACCTCCCTGAGGAAATTACGAATTTGCCCCTGGATTTTCAAAAAATTACGATTTTGCCATTGAACTTAAAATTTCCTACATATACCACAATTTCACTAAAATTTTTCTTACCACACTTAAAAACCAACTTACAAAAGCAAATTGTTGGAGCAAAAACTAAGTTCAATCCGCAAACAATTAATCGAGGTAATTTTTTTCGAATGTAATTAATTTAAATTTACAAAGGAAAAAAAAAAATAAAAATGAACCGCCCAGATCTGGGCGATTCAATTTAATTTTTTTTTTTTTTCTTTTTTCTTTGAATAATTATTATAATTTTTAATTATATTATTATTGTTATTATTATTATTTTTATTGCTGTTATTATTATTAATTTTATTATTATTGTTATTATTGTTGTGATTGTTATTGTTTTTATTATTAAATATATATTTATGTTTTGATTTTTAATTTCTTAATGTAAATATATTTGTTATAATAATTATTATTATTATTTTTATTTTTAATAACTTTTTTATATTATTTTGAATGTTGTTTGTACTGTTATAGTTGTTGTTGTTTTTTTTTTATTTTCGAATGTAATTTATTAATTTAATTAAAAAAAATAAAAAAAATAAAAAATGAATCGCCCAGATCTGGGCGATTGGACCCCAGTTCAATCGCCCAAAAAGTGGCAATTGAACCGGGATCCCACAGCCCAGATCTGGGCGATTCATTTTTTTGTTTTTTTTTTCGTTTCTTTTTGATTAATTATTATCATTATTATATGTTTTTTTTATTACTGTTATTATTATTAATTTTTTTATTAATTTTGTGATTGTTATTATTTATATTATTAAATTATTATTTTATTTTAATTACTATTTTATTATATTAAACATGTTATTATTATTATTATTTTTATTATTATTATTATTATTATTATTATTATTATTATTATTATTATTATTATTATTATTATTATTAATTTTTTTTATTAATTTTGTGATTGTTATTATTTTTATTATTAAATTATTATTTTTTTTAATTACTATTTTATTATTTTAAATATGTTTATTATAATTATTATTATTATTATTATTTTATTACTGTTATTATTATTAATTTTTTTATTAATTTTGTGATTATTATTATTTTTATTATTAAATTATTATTTTTTAATCACTATTTTATTATTTTAAATATGTTTATTATAATTATTATTATTATTTTTTTTATTACTGTTATTTTTATTAATTTTTTTATTAATTTTGTGATTGTTATTATTTATATTATTAAATTATTATTTTTTAAATTAAAATTTAATTATTTTAAATATGTTTATTATAATAATTATTATTATTATTATTAATAAACTTTGTATGTTGTGTTGAAAATTATTTTTATTATTGTTGTTTATATATTTTTTTTTTATAATTTTTTTTTAGAATAATTATTATTATTCTTATATATATTATTATTGTTATTATTATTATTCTTCTTATTACTGTTATTCTTATTATTTTACTATTTTATTGTTATTATAGTGATTGTTATTATTATTATTGTTATTATATTTTCCTTTAATTTTATTTTTAATTATTTTTTTTTTGTTATTAGTGTTATGATTATTGTTATTTTTTTTTCATTTGTTTGTTTTTTAGAATAATTATTATTATTCTTATTTATATTATTGTTATTATTATTATTATTATTATTATTATTATTATTATTATTATTATTATTATTGTTATTCTTTTTATTTTTACTATTATATTATTATTATTATAGTGATTGTTATTATTATTATTGTTATTATATTGTGCTTTATTTTTAATTATTTTTTTTTGTTATTAGTGTTATGATTATTGTTATTATTTGTGTTATTATTGTTATGATTATTATTAATGTTATTATTTTTGTTAATATTGTTATTATTTTTATGCTTATTGTCAATTTAGAAAATTAATATTGTTTTTTGATTCTGTTCATTTATTTTTAATGTTTAATGAAACTGTCAAAAATTGTAGAAAATGGCTGGTAATCAAGGAAAAGGAAAGGGTTTTTTTAGACAATTGTTGAGAGATAATAGTTCTAGGCCTACCTTACTCAGAGGGAACCCGCATGAGAGGGGGGTAACGGGTTCTGCTAGGAGGGCTAGGCATGAAGAGGCTGCCAGACACAGTATTGCCCAAAGGTCGAGTGCGCTAGACGTAGTGCGAACCCCTCTTGATGACCAGTCTAGCAGCATCCAAAGTAGTTGGAGGGTTTCTAGTCCCGATGATAATGATGCTGATGATGTGGAATACGAAGCTCTTGATTCTCGCCCATTGGACTGGACTGTTGTTCGGGGGCCGGACGGGAGATTTGCACGTGGCGGCCCTAGTTCTTCTGCCGCATCTGAGCGCGCAGGACGTAGTTTCATCGATAATGAGCCGCCACGGGAGAGGAGGCCATCACAGTCCGCTAATACGGACTGGTTAGTCACGTCGCCCCAGCTCGGGGGGCCGACAGATACGCGACTGATCCCTAGCTATGGCGGGCACATAGCTAAAGTTATTTTCGACGGCTCCGAGCGTACGCCTCCGATTCCGGATTGCCGTATTAGGAAGAGGCCGGTGAAGTCCATCATCCGATTGAGGGATATGTCCGATGAGCTAAACGATGTTCTACCTGCCACTTCCCTCGGCCGACTACCGGAAATTATGCACTAACACATCGACTGTGCTTTGATATCGGCCTTCGTGGAGAGGTGGCAGCCGGATACGAACACCTTCCACATGCCATGGGGGAATGGACGATTATGTTGCATGACGTGCAACGCATACTGGGCATTTCCATTGAAGGTTCTCTGCCGGCTGAGCCTTCTGACGCGGAGTGGCAGGTCGGTATCACCAATCTATTCGGGGACCTATGTCTGAGCTTCGGCGTAGAGGTGCATTCACCTGCGGCTGTGTGAACGTTGCTGAACTGATGCAGCTGTGTCATAGGTCGCAGGCCATGGATACCCAGACGACAGCGTACTACATGACTATTGTCGGCTCTATCTTGCTGGCGGATAAGACCAGAATTGGCATGCGACCTAACCCGATACTTGCCGTGAACGACGATCAGCAGGAGGTGGCCTGGGGTGCGGTGACCTTGGCCTACTTGTATAGGCAGCTCGGAATGGCATCTAGGGCTGGTTGCAAGACCATTGCGGGCTACCTAACATTGCTCCAGACATGGATCTATGAGTACTTTCCCGCTTTCCGCCCTCATCCTCGTCGAGAAGATGTGCCAAACATGACTAGGGCGGAGATGTGGTCACCGAAGAAACCATGTCGTGAGGTGGACAGGCTGAGGGACTACCGCAGGGTTCTTGACTCAATGACGGAGACTCAGGTATTGTACATTACATGACATTTTGTTATCCATGTGTTTTTAATTTTATATTATTCTTATTGGTTAACTTGGCATGCATGCAGGTGGAATGGACTCCGTACAATTCTGCTCCTAGGGCGTTGCTCAATGAGCACCCACGCACCACCATCATCGGGGGTATCACGTGCTTTGATATCGTCGAGGTGTATTTGCCGGAGCGGACATTGCGACAGATCGGGTTCATGCAGGCTATTCCCCCCGCTCCTATGAGACCAGCCCAGGCTCTTCGACCGGCACACGGTACTTACTCCGTGACCTTTGCATCTTCTGCTGTTTATTTGGAGGCATGGAGTAGGTTCCCCTTTAGTGCGCGCCTTGTTGAGCAGGCACTTCGTCGGGCATCTGTTCCATCAGAGGCTGAACAAAATTACGTTGACTGGTTCAGAGTGTGCTCGCACCCGTACATAGCCCCCGACGTAGGCCCGACTTCCGGTGCTGGTCCTTCTCAGAACAGAGCTGAATACGTGAGTTTTGAAAGTATACTTGTTTTATGCTATGTCTTTGTGGTTTTTTTTTGGGAAATTATCAATGGTGCCCTTGTACTATTGAAAAATTACAATGGTACCTAACTGCATTTCAGTGGTACCCCCCAATTATATGGTAATTACAACCGTGACCTTAATGATGAATTTTCCGTTAAATGTCCGTTAAATTTGAAATTTAACCTAACCATAGTTAGTTTCTTCTTCTTCCCTTTTCTCTTTCATGGCTGCTCTTCTTCCATGGTAGCTCTTCTTCCATGGCAGCCAGAACCTCGGATAGTAGATATCAAAATTCCAAGGAGAAGCTGAATCAACACATTGGTACAATCAGAAATTGCTAATAAAAGAAAAGAATTAAGACCCAATTCAGGAAAACCAGAAAAACTTCAACACCAATCAATGTCTGGTATTATGCTATTAACAATATGAAATTGCTCAATTAGCTCAAAATTGAAGGGGGCATAGAAAATTAAGGACCTTTTCATCCCAAAAAACAGCATTTTAAACCTAGAAATAAAATAAAATTAAATCAAATCAAAAACCCAAAAATCAAAGATTAATAGAATATTTCTGATAAAGTTATATATGGTAAACTGTTATAGTTGTTGGAATTCTGATGAACAGTTGAAGAAGGTCCAATTTATTTTATGTGATTGAACATCAAAATATGAGCAATGATTATACAACCTAAATGGCTTGACATAAAATCATGAATTACTTCTGTAAGGTAGCATTTGGAACTTGTATCACATTTCAATGACGGAATTTAGCCACTTTAAATGACAATTTTCAGTTCCAAATTTGATGTTTGGAGACATCCAAATTTAAACAAAAATCCAGAAATTAATCTTTTGCATCAGTTAATTAATCTTGAATTATCCATTAATTTCTTAATTGGGTCAATTCCATCTGAGATTTCCAATCTTACAAATCTATGGCAACTCGAGCTTTACGGTAATCAACTCACCGGGAAAATCCCAACTGGGTTTCGAAATTTGACGAAATTACAGCGTTTTGATGCTTCAAATAATAGCTTAGAAGGTGATTTATCTGAGCTTAAATTCATGAATCAGCTTGTATGGATTCAAGAATCTGGTAAATTTATCTCTATATAGTAATAATCTCACCGGAGAACTTCCCCAGAAGCTTGGATCATGGGCTGAGTTCAATTTCATCGACGTATCGACCAATTCTCTTTCCGGTACAATCCCTCCTGATATGTGTAAAAAAGGGACTATGAAAAAGCTTCTAATTCTGCAGAACAAATTATCCGGTGAGATTCGATTTCTGGTGAAATTTGATTTGATTTTTGGGTTTTTGATTTGATTTAATTTTATTTCTAGGTTTAAAATGCTGTTTTTTGGGATGAAAAAGATTTTATTGCTCTTGCAATTTGTAATTTCATACTAACCATAGAAGAAGAGCTGCCATGGAAGAAGAGCAGCCATGAAAGAGAAAAGGGAAAAAGAAGAAGAAACTAACCATGGTTAGGTTTTAACGGACATTTAACGGAAAATTCATCATTAAGGTCACGGTTGTAATTACCATATAATTGGGGGGTACCACTGAAATGCAGTTGGGTACCATTGTAATTTTTCAATAGTACAAGGGCACTATTGATAATTTCCCTTTTTTTTTGTTGTTTTATATCTTGTTAACTCCTTTTTTCTTTTTGTTTTTTTAGTTCCTCAATGAATGGCCCAGTCGATTCGCTCCAGTGGCTAGACTACCTCCTTCGCTCGCGGATTTGAACCCCCGTCAACAACATGCGTTAGAAATATATCTTAATGATTGTAGAGATTTATTTGCCGAATGACAAATTTTTAAAGGGCATGGCTCTTCATAGTCTGTACTAAAACTATGTTACATTAATGATTGTATTTATTTTCGTTAACGCTATTTACATCGCATTTAATTCATGATTACGTCAATGCTTTTAATAATTTACATCGTAATTATACACAATGAATGTCTTCTATATTTTCTATAACAAACACTATACACAGTACTATTACTATGAACTACATACAAAATGAATCTCGTGTATAATTTTTATAATACAACTAAATAATGATTTATACAACACGTAAGACTATGGAGTATCTAAATTTACAGCATCGTCAGCGGTGTTATTAGTTGGTGGTGGTTGTGGCCCGCGTAGATTATTCCAGAGCCTAATCCTCGTAGTGAAATGTGTCTCAATATGTCTGGTGAAATCGTCAACTGCTTCTCTCCAACGTTGATGGATGGGCGGCAGTGGGGCTGAATCGTCGTTCATAAAAGTTGAACAAAATGATTTCCATTCACCCAACATATATGTATAACTTTATTTACACTATGCACGCCCAGTGCTTTTCTTAATGGAAGAATCAGACAGTTGTATTGCGAATCACCGTCAGCAGAATCATAATAAGCAATGCCAATGTTAAGAAACATTGCTGCAGAGTACAATGCCATCGGTGCATCCATCCAGTGAACAAAAGGAGCAGGTCCATTGCTGTGTGAACCTAGTCTGAATATAGCCTCGTCTAACGACACCTGGGATAGATACAAACTCAGGTATTGTTCTCTGTTCATTTGCATTTCCATACACATAGCACGTCTTAAAAGAGGCCATGCTTCCTCGCCTCCCAGCTCTGTGACGACAATAGCTCTAAATTCACAGTTACCTTCACCTAACACATCAATCCAGTCAAACAAGTAAGGTGGAAGGATGTATGGGATGTGATTAGGCCATGAAAACTGTGAAAAATCGCGACCTCCTGGATCATCTGCAATAATTGAAAATAAAGTAAATACGATGAAGTTGTAACAAATGAAAGTAAATAATGAAAGGAAAGTCATGTACCAGACAAATTGAAACTAAACTTAATTCCAACTGATGATTGCGTATCTCGACCACTGGATCTGCCACTGGATCTCCCGCGGGATGAAGATCTAGAGCCTCGACCACGAGAAGATGATCTAATATATTCAAATGCACTTTTATTTCTTCTCATGGTTTTGCTTGTGCTTGGTCTTCCCTTTCTAGGTGGACTTGCGTAAGGCTCAGGTATTTCGGCTCCATCAGGGTGCAGTTCATACTCAAGTACTTGAGACATTCGGCGTATAACTGCGGGATCAGATTTTAGAACTTCATCTACCAGAGATTGAAAGTACTCTTTGTCATTGGCGTTGGCGAATCGTACTCCTTCGTTTGTCTCGTGTCCTACCTCTGTGTACCTCAAAGTGCTCCAGAATTGATGAATGTCATCCACATACAAAGCTCCGTGCGAACCGATAGATATATATATATATATATATATATATATATATATATATATATATATATATATATATATATATATATATATATATATATATATATATATATATATATATATATATATATATATATATATATATATATATATATATATATATATATATATATATATATATATATATATATATATATATATATATATATATATATATATATATATATATATATATATATATATAACAAGCACACGGCAATCCATGTGTGTGTTGAAGTACACAACCGCATTTGTTCAATACAAAATCACCCAATTCTAACATACGGTTATACTCAAGCTGGAGCTGCTTCAAGGCATAGATAGATACGTGGCAATATAAAGGTCTAAAGAAATGTTGTCGCAAAGACGTTGCTACAGAATTCATGGATTCCTGTAGCGCTTGTCGGATCCTGGCTTGTTGATTTGTAATTTGTGCGTGTGCCCTTTTAAACAGGGTATCGAATGAGCTATTACCTCTACCAAGGTAATACTTGAAAGACGAGTGTTGGCTTTCAACTCTGCTGGTAGTCTGGTTACCCATGTGCAAACAATCATTCGTCCATGCACGCACAAATTTCTCTCTAAGTGGAATCCATGTTCCAGCCAGATACCGAACGACCTTTCTGTTCCTAACCTACCACGTATTCACGATCGCTTGCCATCTATGTTCAAATTCGCCAATAGTAGAACTTTCAACCAGGGGGTTCCATCTACCTGTCCTGAAAATTTGTCCTTGTTGATATTTTTTTCCGCCACACAACTTGTCCACCATGTTCTCTACGTCGTTTGCAACATGCCAAATGCATAACAAATGCCGCACATCTACATTAAAGACAACATTCAACGTAATTAATACATAATCAATAGATAAAACTACAATAATTAATCAGCAAAACCTTTTTACCTGGGAAGACGTCACGAATAGCTGCAGATAAACCTTCATCTTGATCGGTAACAATGACGCTAGGAGTCTGAGCTGTGCCGAAAATATCTCTCAATCCCTGCAAAACTCTAGAATACGACACAGCCGCCTCATCTCGCATCAAACAAAACACAACCAAGAAGTTGTGATTGGTTGGCGTCATTCCGATCACTTCGCACAGTGGCACTTTTGTTTATTCGTTTTATACGTTGTATCTATCAATACAACATAGGGCCACGTACGTATCATTTGAATAGAGATGGGATTTGCAACTAATAATCTGCACAATTGCCCATCGCTATCCAAGTCTGTCCAGACCACATAATTAAGTTCTGTGGCCATATGAAGACAGTGTTGAAGGGGAGTCCTACCCTCCATTTCTTCTCTCCTTATTGATTGCCTAATATTATATATTTGATTCATACTAGCATAAAAACCAGGAAAATTATCTCTAATTGCATTCATAATAAAGGCCGGTTGCATTTCGGTTGCACTAAGTTGTCGTATGTGCTCCCGAGGACCCGAATATCTACATTGATCCTATTGGCCCTTACATGACCGTCTCTGTACACTAAGAACGGGTGGTTATGTCTTCCTTTTTCGCCAGGACACACCCTTACCGTCCAAGGTCTTTCTCCTGGTTTACGACTACTTGCTACAATCAAAAATTTACACCCGCAACATCTACTTTTGGAACCAGGTTGGGCAGCGTTATCTAGATTATGTAAATCACCCCTAATATTACCATAGCGGTGACATCTTAAATAAACACTAACTCTAGAACGTCCTTCTTTTTTTTATAGGAAGCACGTGTAAATTGAAAACCAATTGTTATTGCTATCGCATCGGCCCAACTATGTAATTCATCTACGAAAATAAATTCTCTATCCGTAACAAAGCTACCGGAGTAATCTACGTTGTCTCCGAAGTTTTCAAACTCCTGCAAATTTCAAATAAAATAAATATAAATTCATTACATTAATAATGAAAATAAAGATAATATTAATAACAAAAATTAATTTAAATACTAATACTAAAAATAAATAATAATAATAATAATAAGAATAATAATAATAATAATAACATTAATAATAATAATAATAATAATAATAATAATAATAATAATAATAATAATAATAATAATGATAATAATAATAATAATAATAGTAATAATAATAATAATAATAATAACATTAATAATCATAATAATAATAATAATAACAATAATAATAATAACAAAAATAATACTGATAATAATAATAATAATAATAATAATAATAATAATAATAATAATAATAATAATAATAATAATAATAATAATAACATTAATAATGATAATAATATTAATAATAATAATAAAATTAATAATTATAATAACAAATAAAAATATAATAATTTAAAAAAAAAAAATTTGAATCGCACAAAATTAGGCGACTGGACCATGGTTCAGTCGCACAAAACTGGGCGACTGGACCATGGTTCAGTCACCTGATTTTGTGCAACTGAACCATGGTCCAGTCGCATATTTTTTTGCGACTGAACCGTGGTCTAGTACATCAGTTTTATGCGATTTTTTTTTAAAAAAAAAAAATTACACCGATACAAATCGAAAAATTTAAGTACCGGATCCGATTCGTAGTCGCTTTCGTTAGCCATAGTTAAACGATTACAAGAAACAACTTGTTTTACACCGAATAACGTTTTTAGAGAGATAGTACCGTGTTTGAATTCGTATATGATACAATAACGCGTCTGAGAATTCCATATGTATAGAGAAATCTTCGTCATTATAGTGTTAATAGTATTATTAAGCGTAATTTACATTTGTTAATTAAGTATTAAGTCCAATGGCAATTTTGTAATTTTTTAAACTTAAGGGGCAAAATAGTAATTTTGAGAGGTCGGTGGCGATAAAATGAAAAAGGGTGGCGATGTTTAATAACACCCTATATATATATATATATATATATATATATATATATATATATATATATATATATATATATATATATATATATATATATATATATATATAGAATATCATAAAACGTTAATTTTGATTTTGAAATGCTAAAAGTTGTAATGTTCTGAAAACAACTACATCAACCACTAAACGCTACTTAAAATGTTATTTAGCCAAACAATTACTATTCACAAATTCCTGTGTGGAGACGGTCTCACCATGAGACCATCATACAAGGGTTGAATAGCCCAACTAATATAATTATTAACATACGTGCTTCTTGTTTTGTGGTCGTTTCACTGAAAAATGCTTTTTCACAAAAATAACTCATTATTATTTTATCCTTATTATTAAACTTCTATGCAGACAACGCTCTAAATACGCAAATGATAACTTAAAAATAACCCAAATTCAATTAAGGCAAACCATAACACCAATTTTTCTCACTTGTAAGAAATCCAAATGAATAAAATCAAAGTGAGTCACACCAACATTGAAATTATTTGTTGATGTTAGGAAAAGCAGGAGACAAGAAGTTCAAGCATATAAATCATTACTCTATTGATTTTACATTAATTTGTGAACAAACTATTTGCCATCCTTATCTTGTTTGCCATCCTTTTTTCAACCCCTATCTAGCCAAGGAATTTCAACAAACTATTTTATCATTGAAATAAATTTATATAATTTGTCTATTTCTCTAATTGATGACTTTGAAATTATAAATAAATACTTTAAGGCTATAAGTAATTATTTTAAAGTTATAAGTGATCACTTTAACACTATAAAAATTAATCACATTAAAATCTTGAATAATCACTTTAAGGTTATAAGTAATGACTTTAAGACGACAATAAATGTAAAGATAATCTCACCATAAAACCATCTTATTTGAGAATTTATGAATATATAATGGAAAAATAAAAAAAAATGAATATATAATGATAATTTTCGGAGAAATAAGAGAAATATATATATAAAAAAAAAAAAAAAAAAAACTAAATTTTGTAGGTCAGAGCATAACTTTCAAGTGCTCAAATTTTTATCCAATTTTTAATGTAAAATACACCTCAAAAATCGTACTTTTAAATTTAAATTGATTGATAAAAATTATATGTCCATACTCGTTTAATTCTCTATCTCCAATAATGTTCATTCACCCTCAATTGCTCTCCACACTTATTTTCTACCTCTTTATTACAACTCTTGCAAATTCCATTACAACCCCATATGAACCAACCGACCACATTTTCATCAACTTTGGCCAACCTACCTATAACGACGGTGGTACATGGCAGAGCGATCTAGATTTCATCCTAAATACGCAATCTGCCACCAGTAAATGCACTGCAAAAGCACTGGAGGCGGCTTCAACTCCTTATCACATGGCCCGAATATTTCAGGCCACGACAACATATTCCATACCTGTTGCTACGTGGGGCCCAAAACTAGTCCGCCTCTACTTTCCACCCCTATTCATATCCTACGACATCATAGACACCAAATCATCTTTTCTTTCGCTCACAATCAATGGGTTTAATATTTTGCGCAACTTTAGCGCGTACGCTGTTATGGCCCACGCTAATGCGCACACCAACACCACCGCGCCGGTAACAGACGGTCTTGTAAGAGAGATTCACATCTCTTTAGACGAAGGAGAGGGGCAAAGGGCTATAAACCTAACTTTCTCACCAAGTAACCCGGATGGGTTCGGGTTCATAAACGGGTTGGAGATTATATCTGTTCCCGATGGGTTGTACTTTAACCGTTCCGGATCCAATATGGTTCCATATCTTACGGGTGGGTTTCAAGATTATTTGAATAACCCGTTTAATTTTTCGGATTTAATAGCTATGGAAAATATTATCCGGCTGAACGTTGGTGGGTCGATCGTGGATCTGAGTGATTTTTCCGGACTTAGCCGGACTTGGTTCGGTAGAGACGATGACTACATGATGTAAGTTCAACAATATTTTTCAAATTTCCTGAATTTAATTTTAGACAATTGTCTTCTAATTTTCTTTCTTTCTCTGATAAACTTAAAACTATCTGGTGGATTGATAATTTTGGGTCACCAGGAAATATAAATTCTTTTGAATTCCCAAAAAGCATAGGAAGTAATTAATTTATTAGTGTCAAGTAAAAAAATAAATAATATTTTTTTCCTACAAAGTTATCAATTACTTTCTTCCTTTCTTATAAAGTTTCCATAACGAATGTATATAGAAAATATAATATTTTAGATAATAGATATATTATTTTATTAAATAATAAATTTAATTTAATGAAAAAAATAGGCACCATATATAATTATTAAAAAAATTGAAATAATAAAGTCATTGAAAAAATTATAAGGATCATAATTAATAAAAAAATATTTTTATAAAGTTAATGAGAAATATATAAGGATTATAAGAAATATACAAATGTTAAAATGAAATTAGTGGCTAGAAAATATGTGAGAATTATAAAGATTATTATTAAAATATTAAAATAAAATTAAATTTTTATTCGAAATTTATGATATAAAAATAAAAAATTCTTTAGTAATGATAAAAATGCAATCTTCATAGCTCTATACTTATCACTCATAGCTCGATACTTATGTGATAATTTCCAATTTCAGTATTCAACCAAAAGAAAAAGAAAAAAACAATTTCTAAGAATTTTTTTTAAGTTATTAATTTTTTAAGAAATTAAAAATTTTATAGGAATTTAAGTATTTATTTGTTGACCAAACAAGCTCTTGGTAAATATAATTGACCAATATGTCGATTGTAGCAGTGACATCTTTGACTTGTGTGCAGAGTTTGAATGTGTTTACTACATCACACACTAATATGTATATATATACTTAGTTTCTTCCCGTGTTTGCCAAGTTCAATGGGTTTATAAGATCGAGTTAAACATAACTAAAAATACAATAATATGATATTATATTGATATGCGTGGAGAGACGAATAAAATAAGATTTCAAATGGTTATATATTTTTCTCATATAATAATCGCAATATGTAAGATACTATAGAATAAAGAACAATGTAAAATTATTCTATAAAGAAAAAAAACGGAGGAAATATGCAATATAGAAGTATAATCACGTCTCTTCTCACTATAGGCTATAAGTGTACATCATGCAATACAAGTCTTCCATATATTTGAAGTATATAATCCCACTTTAAACGTTAGATGAATGAGATTCTAATTCTTAACATGACCTTTTGAAGTCATATCAAGTACTCAATTTATCCAAAAGTTTAATTAGATGATTAAATAATCATTTAAAACTGCAAATACAATTTTAAATCTGGAATAATAGCACTACACTACTTTTATGTACTTATTTTTGAATTATATATATATATATATATATATATATATATATATATATATATATATATATATATATATATATATATATATATATATATATATATATATATATATATATAGGAAGAAGTTCAAGTGAAAACCATCTTTATATGAGAAACGTGAGAACCAGAAAAAGGTATTACTTTTTGTATAAAAATGTGTTACTATTCCAGAAAAACGTGTTACTTTGCATTTATATTTTTTTTCTGAAAGTTACACTTTTTTGGTAAAAGTACCAGATTTTTTTAAAAACAAAAGTAACACATTTTTTGTGCAAAAGTAACACCTTTCCTGTAAAAAGGTAATACATTTTTTGGTTCTCACGGTTTTTATATAAGCTTGGTTTTCACTGGAACTTGACCCTATATATATATATATATATATATATATATATATATATATATATATATATATATATATATATATATATATATATATATATATATGTGAAAACGACGACGTATTAGAGTTCGAACAATGTGTTTCAAACTCCTATATTTCCAAGATCGAGTGTATGAGGTTTTGTGACAAACAAATTACGCTATCAATAAAATCAATGTTTGTAGGAGAAAATAAAGCAATAAAATGACACAAAGATTTAACGAGTTTCACCCAACTAAGGCTACGTCCTCCGGTGTGTAGTATCTCTTATATTATCAAAAGGAGTTCAAAGAACTCTCAAAATATGGAGAATTACAATAGAGAAGAGATATAGGCTAGTGTTTGGCTTGGGGTATATTTTGTGGATGTGGATGATGTTCACCCACACTTACAAAGTGAATGAGAGCTCTCGATTTATAGGAGACATCATACTAAGTAACATTAAGTACATTAAAGCTATGATTAAATGATAATGAAACATCCCTAAGTATATGAAGAGCCAAAAACAGCATCCTAAGAGCCCTTTGCACTTCTTCATTAAGTCCCATAACTCTTCATATTTCATTACCTCATTAATCCATACTTTTAATCACTATCATAAACCACAAATATTAAGACTCATCTTAATACACCCATTCATGACATACTTATGGGATTCCATCCCAAGAGTCACCACATGAATGCACACACCAATTGTGCACTCAAGTCACACCAATCATAACAATCT
This sequence comes from Amaranthus tricolor, assembly GCF_026212465.1. Classification (NCBI taxonomy): domain Eukaryota; kingdom Viridiplantae; phylum Streptophyta; class Magnoliopsida; order Caryophyllales; family Amaranthaceae; genus Amaranthus; species Amaranthus tricolor. The sequence goes on from NC_080062.1 coordinate 1,284,656, forward strand.
CCACCTTGAATTGAGTTCACCTAAGTCAATGAAATTCTCTAATTCACTCCATAATATAACAACTTACACAACATCATAGTCAAAACAAAAACAACACATGTGCATAAACATAGCACATGCACTAAACATGCCCTCAAAAGGGGCTCACAAGAGTATGCTTTTAATTACCAATCAAGTCCATACATCCCATGGACTCATTGGGATATGTTGAAATTATTCTCAAACTGTCGTTAAAAGAAGTATCAATTTCATTTTCATGCTCGGTTGAAGTAGTGGACATACAAGCCGAACTAATTAAGGTTGAACCCAAAAGCATATACAAGCCATCATTAATGGATCCTTTCCAGAACAAATTAGGACCCTTGCCAACCTTCAAAACTCCACCTTCACCAATGCACCTAAAACCTTCTTTATCCAGAATACTAAGGGAAATTATGTTTCTATTCATACCTGGAACATGAAGGACTCCGGTCAATGTTCTTTCAACACCATCAAACATGACAATTTTAACATCTCCAATACCAACTATCGGACAACTAGCCTCATTGCCCATAGTGACTTTTCTTCCATCAACCTTTTGATAAGTTGAGAAGAACCTAGAGTTAAAAGTTATGTGTCTCGAACATCCCGAATCCAAAATCCAAGAATCACCACCCTTATATTCACTAGTAACGACAAGAGCATCAACATCATATATCTGATCTTCAACATAGCTAGCTTCGGCGGAGCTAACTTTTGCGGACTTGCTTTCATCGGATTGTTTGGCTTTTAATTTCCAACAATCTTTCTTGAGGTGGCCTTTCTTCTTACAAAATTTGCAAGTCATGCTCCTTTTGTTCCTACTCGACTCTTTAACAATTAGAGCATCATTGGAAACTCTAGACTCCTTTTGAGCAAATTGAGAATCAATAAGGTCTTTTTGAGTCAAAGCCTTTCTAACATCCTCACTACTCAAAGTGTCTCTTCCATATAGCAAGGTTTCCCTAAAATGCTTATATGAAAACGGTAGAGAAACTAACAATAGAATAGCCAAATCCTCATCATCTACTTTTACATCAATATTTTGCAAATCCATAATTATTGAGTAAAATTCATCAAGGTGCGATTTCATGGGCTTCCCTTCTTGCAATCTGAGATCATACAAACGACTCTTTAACAAAAGTCGATTGGTAACACTCTTTTCCATATAGAGTGATTCCAATTTTTCCCAAATGCCTTTTGAAGTTTCCTCCTTTACAACTTCTCTCAAAACTTCATTAGAGAGACAAAGTTGTATGGCGGATAAAGCATTCGCATCCATTTCTTCCCACTTAGCCTCACTAATGCCTTCGGGTTTCTTCTCTACACCATCTAGTGCTTTATGCACTCCATTTTGTATCAAAATTGCTTTCATTTTGACTTGCCATAAGCCAAAGTTCACACTCCTATCAAACTTCTCAATATCAAGTTTCATTGTAGCCATGTTGCACCAATATAACCTCTAAAACACGATAATTACAACGTGGCTCTGATACCAATTGAAAACGACGATGTATTAGAGTTCGAACAATGTGTTTCAAACTCCAATATTGCCAAGATCGAGTGTATGAGGTTTTGTGACAAACAAATTACGCTATCAATAAAATCAATGTTTGTAGGAGAAAATAAAGCAATAAAATGACACAAAGATTTAATGAGGTTCACCCAACTAAGGCTACGTCCTCCGGTGTCTAGTATCTCTTATATTATCAAAAGGAGTTCAAAGAACTCTCAAAATATGGAGAATTACAATAGAGAAGAGATATAGGCTAGTATTTGGCTTGGGGTATATTTTGTGGATGTGGATGATGTTCACCCACACTTACAAAGTGAATGAGAGCTCTCTATTTATAGGAGAGATCATACTAAGTAACATTAAGTACATTAAAGCTATGATTAAATGATAATGAAACATCCCTAAGTATATGAAGAGCCAAAAACAGCATCCTAGGAGCCCTTTGCACTTCTTCATTAAGTCCCATAACTCTTCATATTTCATTACCTCATTAATCCATACTTTTAATCACCATCATAAACCACAAATATTAAGACTCATCTTAATACACCCATTCATGACATACTTATGGGATTTCATCCCAAGAGTCACCACATGAATGCACACACCAATTGTGCACTCAAGTCACACCAATCATAACAATATATATATATATATATATATATATATATATATATATATATATATATATATATATATATATATATATATATATATATATATATATATATATATATATATATATGTATATATTTATTTGTTTATTTTTATTGATTACATTGAGTTGTACCTTAGCTTGTGTTGAACGCATGTAACTTTGCTATTGTATTTGGTTTCATTTGTCTCTTTCTTTGTAGTGCTCTTTTTATTTGAGCGTCGCTTTGACTATATCCCTCTTGCCCTGTCGTCAGATGGGGTGTAGGTATGATTTGTCAGTCACGAACCCACAAACCCAGTTTTAAGCGGAATCTATCATATATGATGGTAAATTGATTAATTTTATTTTTATGTTGTACATAATCAGTACTGGTCTAAACGACACATATTCCTACATCGCAACTGCAACCACAAACTTCAATTATACAGTTGCAACACCATCGTATACGGCGCCAGAGTTAGTGTACTTGACATTGAGGGAGATGGGACCAGATGTTGGAGAATTGAAGAAAAACCAAAATTTGACATGGTTGTTCGAGGTCGATGTTGGATTTAATTATCTTGTGAGGCTCCATTTTTGCGAGTTAGTTTTCTCAATCAACAACACTGGCCAAAGAGTTTTCGACGTTAGTATCAACAATCAAATGGGTGCACGTGATATTGATGTTTTTGCGGTAACTGGTGGCATTAAAATTCCAATGTATCGAGATTTCGTTACGCTTTTTGAAGGTAGTGGTAGCAACAAAGCTAGTGTCGAAACCAGAGGTCTTCTTTCAGTGACACTTACTCCCGACCCTACCGCAACGTAAGTTAATCATTGTTTTTTATGGGTAAGAAATCGAGAATCCAGTCCCTGCATGAGGAGGTTAGGAGTCAAGCATTGATTTTCTCCTGGGTTAAAAATTGAACGCCTATCACAAGGATAAATGGAAAGACTTTCTACAATACATTTGCATATATTTCAACCAAGTCAAACTCGCCGTCTTTGACAGTGTTTTTTTAGTCTTCTGACCCAAAAACTTACATTTTTAGCCAATATAGGTTTAAAATCGCTATTTAAGATAGCAATTTCACGAGAAGTTTAGTTTTCAACTGTTTTTACCTGAAGCCCATTTCTCTATTTTTTTTAAAAATAAAAAATTTCTTTACTAATAATTAATCATTAGGATAAAAATCTTAAGTTAATGATTAAGACCCCATGATATAATAAATAGGGTAAAAAAAAACAAATATTCAACTAATAATTAATCAGCTAATAATTATTTTCATTAATATAAGCAAGATATATTTCATAATAAATACAAATATATTTACTGTTGTAAATATATATTCTTGACATAATATTTAAAAGTTGATGTTGTTTCATATTTAGAAAATTAGGATAAGACTTTTTGTCACACTACAATAAATTTTTAATTTTTTAATTGTTTTAAATAAATACACAACAATATAGTTAGAGTTTCAACTGTTGCTCTGTGTTTTTAGGTATGGCGATGTTATGCTCAATGGATTGGAGATTTTCAAGTTGAGTTCTTCAAATGGTTCTCTTGCTGCACCAAATCCTACTCTTGCTGCACCAAATCCTACTCTCCCTTTACAAAGTAATAATCTTATTATTTGCCGTTTAAACTTTGTCAACCTTTCTAATAATAAGATTTGATTCAAATATGTTATGTGAAAAATTGTCTCTATCAGTTGCACATATATTATAAACGGAGGAAGTAGAAATTCCAACCACAACCATATGTTTTGTGAGAAATTGTCTCTATCAGTTGCAAGTATATAATAAACGGAGGAAGTAGAATTCTAGCCATAACCATAAGCATAATAAGTTGGAGCTCCATCGACCACTGGTCTGATCACGCACTTACCTGCTTCAGGCATGTCATATATAGGTTCAAGCCATGTTTGATCTAGTGCTAACTATTGATAGAATATATAACGTACATATCTTGAGGCTTTAATATTAATTTAAGCTTTTGGTTGTAACTTCAAGATATATTATATATTTTATCGGTTGATAAATTATTCAATAGAATATCCCAAGATTTTAGATATTGATTTGGGTTAAGTATCCTATCATTAGTTCAGATTAGAGTTAATTACCTAGATTGAATTTACTACTATAATAACAATATTATTTTTGAGATTAGATTTACTACTTGGAAAATATCTATTTGCTACTGTGTTGATCACTTTTGTGATTTCGAAAACCCTGACATCATCCTGGCCCTTCTATGTATTTTGAAAAAATATATAACTGGATTGATTTATGTCTAAGTAGTGTAATGCTCTCGCGTCTTTTAAATTTGTTACATCATGATTTCCAATGTGATGACATTTTGGCTAAAATATAATAAAATGCAAAGAACAGAGGAATGTTTAATGGTTATCATTTTCATCATTATTTCTTGCAAATGTTTCACTAAACAAATCTTGGTTGCACATTGTAGGACGTGAACACGGTCTAACCAAAATCATGATCATCTTCATCATACTTGGTAAATTCATCATTTCCTATCCATCTTTGCTCTACTTAAGAAGTTTTAGATTTTCCTTTCAACTCTTATTCGCAATTAGTAACAGTGAACAACTTCGTGTTAAAAACACCTGCTGCCTCCTTTTTTTGAACAAAGGAGACCTGAGATACAAACCCAAATCTAACATCATATCAGAATTTGTACATGTTAAAGTGTCCATTATTATTCACATGTATATCATTCAACATCAGAAAAAGAGAAATAGAATATACAAATTTATAAACTAGAAGAATAATTTCAACTACACTATAAATTATCGTAAACGTTCTTCGAACTTATAAGTAGATTACAAAAATTCAATATTCTAAACAAAAATTATAAAAAAAGAACCCTAAAAATTCTACCCAAATTAGAAACTAATTCAATTAAATTAAAAAAGTAAACTAATTTATAGAGAATTTGGACAATAAAAATTAGCCTTGGTTATAACTTGAAATTCAGGCCTCCCATTTTGAATGTTTCGCTTTCATTTAATATTATTTTCTATATTCCAGCAAAACTATCAAACAACTTTACACAGTGCAGTGGCATGCCTACCACATTTGTTGGTGTAGGTTGTGACTTTGATTCCAGCAAAGCTTATATTTTTTTTTTCCTAAGAGATGGGGTTACATGTGAACCCCATGCTAACGAACGTGGTACACCTATGTTTTTACTTCAATTTTTATTTGAATTGTCCAGACTCATTTTTTCAGCTTGTGGTCTTACCAGTAAAGCTAACTCCTATGTGAATATTTTCTTTTCAGGAATTGGAATAGGCATATGTATGTTAATTGCACTAATCCTCTTGTACAAAAAAATGAACTCGCTGATCGAGAAAAGTAAAGAAATTGAAACATTGTTGAAACAACATGGTTCCCTCGGTCCAAAGAGGCATACTTATGCAGATTTGAAGAGAATTACAAACTCCTTCAAAATCAAGCTAGGTGAAGGAGGTTACGGTATTGTATACAAAGGAAAACTAGATTGTGGGGATCAAGTGGCAGTGAAAATTCTCAAGAGATCATCGAATCGAGATATGGATATGGTGGAATTCATCAATGAAGTTGCAAGTATCGGAAACACCAATCATAAGAACATTGTGAAACTCCTAGGCTTCTGTTACGAGGGTTCAAAACGCGCTCTTATATATGACTACATGCCTTGCGGATCTCTTGAAAAGTTCACACATGGGGGCAGAGACGAAAACAATCAACAACTCTCATGGAAAAGTTTATTTGAAATCGCGATTGGGATTGCAAGAGGGCTAGAGTACTTGCACCAAGGGTGCAACACGAGAATATTACACTTTGACATTAAGCCCCAAAACATTCTATTAGACGAGAATTATTGCCCCAAGATATCTGATTTTGGCCTGGCTAAGATATGCCCACAAAAGGACAGCATAATTTCGATGTCAGAAGCCAGAGGAACTGCAGGGTACATTGCTCCTGAGGTTTTCTTCAAGAGATTTGGCGGAGTTTCTCATAAATCAGATGTTTATAGTTACGGAATGTTGGTTTTAGAAATGATTGGGTGTCGAAAAAATATTGATGCGAAAGTGGAACATAGTAGTGAGCAGTATTTTCCGCATTGGATTTACAAGCAACTCGAGGAAGTTGAAGAGATCGATCAAATCGACACCACAAACAACAACGAGGGATCAGTACTCAAAAGGAAGATGGTTGTAGTGGGTTTATGGTGCATACAAACCAACCCCTTCACCCGACCAAATATGACTCGAGTTGTAGAAATGCTCGAAGGAACACTCGACTTGCTGCAGATTCCTCCGATTCCATCTCTTGCTTCTCCTTTGAGATCACACGAAATTTCTACCACTCTAGATGAAATCTCATTAGGTGGACTTTTTTGTATCCTCCATTTCATGTTCTAGTTAGACAATGTAGCCATTATAGTGAGCTTTTTAGCTTTGTGTAAATGATTGTCTCCAATAAGTGCAACATAATTTGCTAGTTAATTCGCTTATGTTATATTTGGAAACGATGATTATTGGTTTAATTTCATGTTTGGCAAATCAATGAATTCAATTTTGAATTGAAGTCATTTCTACCATTGTATTAAAAGTAGATAAAGTTAAGAATGTGAGAATGATTCACAATCTTGTTATTTTCAAATTCTTTCTTTATGATTTCACAATTGAAATTTACAATTTGAAATGAATTTATTAGTTCCAAACACAACTTTAGGAAATCACCATCGATGATTTTATTCTTCTCCGCAATTTCTTGAAGTTGTAAAACAAACTGTAGGCCCCAACCAACATCCCCAACCGATGGACGTTCGCTACCTTGATTGCGTACGCAATAAGCTCGGGAATAATCTCACCGAATTTGCTTAGACAATGACTGCAATTTGGCCTTTTAAATTCGGGTCTATGATAATATTTTTATAATTTTTTTATGTACGTAGTTTAAGATATTAATAATGGCAAATCCTAATATTAAGAGGCGAACGTGTGTCTCAATTGAAGAACTCAATTTGCAATGGGTGTTTGAAACTTCTCAAAATATTGATTATAACTTAATTATCTCCAACCATAAAAGGTATTGCATTCCAATCTTTAAGCATGGAACATGCCATTACAAGGCTTCTTCTCTAAGAAAAATGCATTTATAGAAATAAAAAATAGAATAAAAGTCTTTTCTTATTTATATCGATCTCATCGTAAAACGGTCTTAAATTAGGCTAAATAGTCTTACTAAATTAGTTAACACATTCACTTTAGTACTCAAAATTTACTCACTTTTAGTTGTTTAATACTTTAACACATCATTTTATATGCTAAAACTAACATTTTGAATATTATAGCACTCATTTTTTTCTTTAATAGAGTCAGTCCGTTAGGTAGATGGTAATAAATGGTAGGAATGGAAATAAAAACTAGTGTAATTTTGATTGAAAAATCTCTTGGCTACCTTGATGGCCATACTTGTCCAACTTTAATTATCTCATTTTCTTCATACAATTCATCCCAATGCATTATGCATTACCATTGGGAAAGGTGGTATTAGGTGGTAATGAAAATTTGTAAACAAAAATATTTTATTGTGATCAAAGTTTCATCACCATAGGAATGACATGGAAATTGAGGTGAAATAAAACACTATAAATCATTTCCATTATCACTATTTAGTATCACTAACTAAACAGATCGTTAATACCATATGATCGTGAGACAGTTTCATACTTGCTCTTGTAGCTTGGAGGAGAGTGGCTTTATTACTGAGTGGGCTTTATATCATGGCAAAAACTTGGGAGAGACCGCCTCAATGTGAGGCGGTACAATTGGGCCGGCCCAAAAGCTAAAAGTTAAAAAAATAAAAATGGCGCAAAACCCCAAAATTAGAAAATAAATTTAATTTTGACTTTAAAGATATCAATTCTGACATTTAAGTGATCAATTTCAACTTAAAGTAAACATTAAATAAATCAAATAAAATAAAAATATTCAATTTTTATCTAACAGTGATCAATTTTGACATTAAAGTAATCAATTTCTACTTACAAGTTTATAAACTTAAATGGACAATTATTTTAAAGTCTTCAATTTCGATGTTAAAGTGATCAATTCAAACGTTGAAGTGATCAAAAAAGTGATCAATTAAATGATCAGTTATAACTTATAAAAGAAACCAATTATATTTATGACCTTAAAGATATCAATTATGACTTTAAATTGATCAATTATTGATCGCGTATTGTAAAAATTTATAATTAAACCGATTGGACTATTGGTCTCAATATAAGACGATTGGCTCCTAAAACCTTCTGTTTTATCATTTCATTTTCTGTTTATTAGGCTTGATATCACTTGTGTTTCTCTGGGCCAAAAAATAGGAGCATAGAACTCATTATAACCCAAAAGGTTTAGTTACGAAATTTTGTATTTATGTTCATATATGTAGAGTCTGATAGCTATATGGGCTCTAATATCAATCAATTTGTCACATAATCGCTATTGGAATATATATATATATATATATATATATATATATATATATATATATATATATATATATATATATATATATATATATATATATATATATATATATATATATATATATATATATATATATATATATATATATATATATATATATATATATATATATATATATATATATTTTAAATGTATAAGAATATCATAAATCGTTAATTTTGATTTTGAAATGCTAAAACTTATAATGTTTTGAAAACAATTACATCTACCACTAAACGCTACTTAAAATGTTGTTTAGCCGAGCAATTACTATTCACAAATTCCTGTGTAGAGACGGTCTCACTATGAGACGTTCATCATATAAGGGTTGAACAGCTCAACTAGTACAAATGTTAACATATGTGCTTCTTATTTTGTGGTCGTCTCATCGAGAAATGTTCTTTCACAAAAGTAGCTCATTATTATTTTATCCATATTATTAAACTGTTATGCGAACAACGCTCTAAATAAATCATTACTCTATTGATTTTACAATAATTTGTGAACAAATTAGTATGTAGATGAATGGAGAAGGTTAGCTAATTGGATAATGTGAACAGATCATATGTTCATATGCATGCATTTGCTAATTGCCAATTGCAACATTGTGATCCACAATCGTTGTTTAAAAACTTACATTTTTAGCCAATATGGGTTTAAAATTGCTATTTAAGATAGCTATTTTATGTGAAGTTTACTTTTCCAATTGTTTTTACCTGAAACTCATTTCTCTAGTTTTTAAAAATAAAAAAGTTAGTTTGTTTATTTTTCTTGCCACATTTTATTTTAGGGAAGTGGTCCCACCAAGGAAAATTTTGTCATATACAAATTTTTCCTTACTTTAAATTTAATCCAGATTTATGCAATATAAATGACTTTACAATTTCTTAGTCTTTGTATTATATATGATTCATTATTGCAATTTCAAAAGAGCATATAGAGTAATTATTTGTTTGATAACAAGAATATTTTCCTTCGAAAAATACTTTATTTAATGACTTTTTCAAATTTGCATTGAAGTTGAAACTTTTGTCTTGTTTTTCTAGATATGACGATCTCTTGCTCAATGGATTGAAGATTTTCAAGTTGAACTCTTCAAATGGTTTTCTTGCCGCACCAAATCCTAATATCCTTATGAATTTAACATCTTTACAAGGTAATAATCGATCGTCGAATAGTTCTCATCATTTAATACCGATTATCGGAGGAATCCTTGGTGCTATTCTAGTAGTCGCACTCATATCATCAATATATTTCATAATCATTTTCCGAAGAAAAAAGGAGAAACAAAAATTCATGAAAACAATGAGCAAAGATGATACTAGCAAGCTTAAGTGGATTTCGCCGTTGGATGATTCTGGATCTAATGCAACTACCGCTAGTGTGATTTCTTCTCTGTCGTCCGATCTTTGTCGACGTTTTTCATTTGCGCAAGTTAAAGTTGCTACAAACGATTTCGACGACGATTTGATCATAGGAACCGATGGGTTCGGTAAAGTTTACAAGGGTTCAATAGATGATGGAGCCACTATTGTGGCCATAAAACGTCTTACGACAACATCGAAGCAAGGCGCTCGCGAGTTTGAAACAGAAATCGAGATGCTATCGAGACTACGTCACGTACATTTGGTGTCCTTAATCGGATATTGTGACGAACACGGTGAAATGATCATAGTTTACGAGTATATGCCACGTGGCACTCTTCGAGATCACTTGTTGTACAAGAATCCCGAGAGAAGCGAGAACCATACACCATTGTCGTGGAAGCAACGACTTATGATTTGTCTTGGATCAGCTCGCGGTTTGCACTATCTTCACGCGGGTGCTAAACAATTGATTATTCATCGAGATGTCAAGTCTACGAATATTCTTCTTGATGATAAGTGGACGGCCAAAGTCTCAGACTTTGGCCTTTCAAAGGTAGGACCCACTCCTGATGAAATGGGTCCTACCCATGTTAGTACCGCTGTCAAAGGAAGTGTTGGATATTTAGATCCAGAGTACTATCGACGTCAACAGTTGACAGAGAAATCAGATGTATACTCCTTCGGAGTTTTGTTGTTCGAGGTTTTATGTGCTCGATTTGCGATGAACCCTAATCTACCCAAGCAACAAGTGAACTTAGCCGTGTGCGCTCGTTATAACTACAAAAATAAAACCCTCCACACAATTGTCGATCCAAATCTAACAGGGCAAATTGCACCCGAATGTCTAAGAAAATTTGGAGAAGTGGCAGAAATGTGTATACGAGAACATGGAAGTGATCGTCCTTCGATGGGGGACGTAGTTTGGGGCATTGAATTTGCCTTACAACTACAAGAAACCGCGGAGAAAATTATGCAAAACAATTTAAGTGATGATCCTCAAGGAGAAATTTCAGATTCTACGATAAGTTTTAAACTTGATGGGGCAAATGCATTAGGTTCAATGTATATTGATGATGAATCGACTACATTAAATGATGATTTTTCTGATACTAAGATGGTTGATATGGGCACAAAAAAGTTATTGGATAGTAGAACTACTACATTTTATACATCGGAATCACCCATAATTGATATGAAGTCTGGTTCAATTTTTTCTGAGATTATCGACCCAAAAGCCAGATGACTCGTACAAATTATTGTATGAGATAATTTCTCTATAAAATGTGTTTCATACGACATGAGAATATAAGATTTTTATTTCTCTTGCAAGAGTATGTAAAAGAAATAAGAAAATATGTTTTTTTTGTAAATTGTTTTTTAGGATAATATATAAAACTGTTAATTTGTTAATTAGTATTATATTTTGAATATTTCAAGGTACGGTTGTGTTTTTAATATGAATAATTATATCATAAAAATATAAGATGCATAAGTGCCGTGTTAGTCCATTTCATTTTTTAGTTTTTTTTTTAAAGAAAATCTAATAATTTATTGATAAAAATATCATACGACATCTACAAAAGAGTAACAATCGATCAAATACATAACAATTTTAATCAAATAAAATTTTACTCCCTTCTACTCTTCCTACTTGTCCCAATTACTTTTTGGTTACTATTCATTAATCACTCTTAATTTGTATTTTATTCTTAATCTATAACTTAAAATATAGTCAAGCGTGATTTTATTTCATTCGTCTCAATACAATGATTATTAATATCAACTTTTCATAATTTTTAATTATGCGCAATTAAAGATATTAAAGGTTAAAATGTTGCCTCGACAAGTGTAAAAAAAGGTAAATGGGACAAGTAGGCTGAATCTGAGGGAGTATATAAAAAAAGTCATGATCATTATAACGGAGATCCAATACTAAAGTCTACCCTCTATCATGATCATTATAAGTGATAGTAGCCCTAAAATTTACAATCAAGGTTAGAATTTTTTGAGAGAAAAAAAAGAGAGAACAGAGCAAGATTAACAATTTATAAAAGTCTAGTTTTTTTCTACTTTGCCACATACATACATAACAAAATTCTTTTTTACTCTTCTCAAATGGAATTATAAAATTTTATGTCAAATTTTAATTAATAACTCTGATTAATTTATATAAAAAAACATATTCATATGTTAATATTGATAAATTCGTCTCGATATATATTTTTAAATATTATTTATTATAACTTTTAAAAATTTACAATTAAAGTTATTTAGCTTTTATATTTACATTAAAATCTTAAAAACAAAAATTATAAGAATAAAAGAAAATGTAGCGATAAAAGTAAGAATACTTTTGGGAGAGACTTGTATACTAAGTAGACAAATTGGACCAAGTCAATTGGTGAGTGGCAAAATGAGACATGAGACTTAGACTTCAGAGTGATATATGGAATTTAAAGGGTGACAATATTATTAAATGTCACAACTCACAAGTAGGGATGGCAATGGGTCGGACTCGGCTCGGATTATACATACTCCGACTCTGCTCCGGATTTTAGTCGAACTTTTTTTTTCAGTCCACCTCCACTCGGAGTCGGATTATGCATACTCCAAGTTTGCCCCGACTCGGACTCTCGGACCTCCAACGGAGTCGGATACGGAGTCGGATTATTATCAAACTTTATCGTTGTGATATTGTATTAATGATTTAAAGCATACGAAGTTAACAAATATATTTTTCAAATACAATTTAACAAAAACATATGTAGTTTGAATTCAAGTTTAACATGAGAAATATTCCTAATACTACAATTTAACAAAATTTTCTCGCATTTTGATTTGGCGTATTTTATTTCTCTTGATCTGATTTGTCGTATTTTGATTGATTGATCTAAATAAAAATACCAAGTAGTTTTTCAAAATCGAAAATTACAGTTAGTATGAGAGAGAGCTTGAATTAGTCACGTCCAGAGTTTTTAAAGGAAACAAAATATTGGGTTAAAAGTCAAATTCAAAGTCGGATTTCCTTCAGGGTCGGAGTCGGGTCGGAGTGTCGGATTTTTAGTAAGGTCCAACTCCGGTCCGTCTCTAACTCGAATTCGGATCGTGAAGTCGGAGTTGGAGTCGGATAACCTTTTACTCGGACTCGAATCGGATTACTTTCCTCGAATCGAGTCGGACTAAGGTCGAATTCGGACTGAATTGCCATCCCTACTCACAAGAGTCAAGATCAACCCTTAAAGTTGGGAAACTTTATCTTTATTTTAGATTATAATCTATTGGGGCACTCAAGTAAAATAAGAACAAATTTCATAAAGTTGTTGAATTTTCTTCTATGCTAAAAACCATTTTGATAAATTGATTGATCATAGGTTTTGTTTTTTATTGGAAGATGGCAAATAAGGAGTCCAAGGTTGGACCTGCCTAGGCTATGAACTAATTTATTTAAATAAAAATCTATTTGTTTTGAATTGTTTGAAGTATTATAACCTTTTTTTATTCTAATGTAATAATACCTCATATGGTTTTTCACATTTTTTATACATCATTTTAATTTTTAATGTGTCGAAAAGTGTTTGTTAAAAATGATAAAAAGTTAATGATCATAAAATATACATTGAGACGAATCAAACGAGATCACATACACTTATTAATATATTGAGAATAATAGCTACTCTTGTGAAAGACCGGCTCTCGGTGAAACAATCTCAAAACAAGAAGCTTACTTATTAAAAATTGTAAATTGAGTTATTCAACTCATGATTGAAGAACGTCTCACAATAAGACCGTGTCACACAACAATTTGTGTGAGAATAAAATATAAACTAGAATAATTGGTAAATAGTATGAAAAAAAATAAATAAATCATCTGATAAGAATAGAAAGGAGTAAAAAAAAAATGACAATTAAGTTGGATCCATGTATATATACAGATGAGCTTTGCACACCTTATACTAGTATAATGAGTCATCAAAAAACGACTAAATTTACTTAAAGGCTAATAAGCAAAAAACATACGTCCTCCATCTCTTTTGAGTGCCTATTTGATTATACACACTATTCAATGTATTATTTTAATTCATAATGTCTAAAATTATGGATAATAAAAATTATAAAAAATTGATATTAATAAAATTTACATTAAGACTAATCAAGTAAGATTCAACATGAAAATTTTTTATTAATATATTAAAAATAAAAATACAAGTTAAGGGTAATTTTTAATTTTTAATTTTTAATGTAAAACATATAGAGTTAGGAGTCATATAATATACCCCAAACCAATCCTTGATTTGGCCTATGTGCATGATTTTGTATTTACAAGACTAGGTTTTTACACAATGTAAATATCTATGGGGAAATAAATATTAAACTAAAAGAGAGTATTATTAGAGCATAAAATAAAAAAATATATAATTGTCCTCAATGGTAATAAATGGTTATAAAGTTATGGATGGAGAAAGACAAATTGAAAACTTAATCCTTTTATTTTGAGGGTAAAACATATCGAATATTTGTCCCCAAAATAAAATGATAATCTTTCATTACCCTCGTATCATATTATCATCTTTTTTATTTTCATAATTTGATTTTTCTTCTCTTCTTAAATATTTACACAGATGCGAGTTAAAAATTTAGCTTCAAACACTTTTTTAATGGTGACCCTTAGCTTGATGTTAACTTTATAAACAATAGATGTAATCTAAGTGTTATTGCAAAAGCTAAATTCTCCAAAAGGTTGCTTATCAATTAGTGAGAGAAGAATCGAACAATTAAAGTTTGGCTGAGGTAGAATGGCATAAACCCTACCGTATGTCATTAGGATCATTAGTATTCAAATTATTATATTGTTAACAATATTAGTTTTAGTATATAGTACTTCCTCCGTTTCATTATAGTTGCTATATTTGACTTTTTATATAATTTAATGTGTTATTTTGATCATTTATATGTTGAACTATACACATCTAAAAAATATAAAAAAATTAATATTCTGAAACTATGCGATTAAACGATTCAAACAAGATCTCACTTGATAATATTTTTTTTTACACATTAGCCGCAATACATAAAATAAACTTGAATGATGAATAGTGTCAAAAACCGTTATTTAACTAGTATTTCAGAACGGAGGAAGTATTATTGTAATTAGCATCAACATATTATTGATGTTAGTAACAATATTAAGAAAAAATAACCGTGAATAATATGAATTTTTACTGATTTTCCTGCAATAGTACGAACTTTTGATTAATCCTAAATAATACCAACTTTAATATGAATTTCCCTAGAGCATCTTTAACCTATTATTAACCTACAATTGTAGGTTAAGTTGCTCAAAAAAAAAAATACAAAAAATAAAATAAAAATTACCAAAAAAATGAAAAAAAAAAAAAGTAAAGAACATGAATTCCTAATCCTCACCGTACCTCTTCCCTATCCCTAGCCCAACCTCCAGCCCCCATCCCCCACAGGCCAGAACTACCACCGTTCTCCGCTCACTGTCACTCCCATTCTCCACCCACTTCCAGCCACCACCATCTTCATCAAAATCCACCTCCAAATCCAACTCCCCATCCTTTGCGCAGCCCCTATCCCCCTTTATTCTCAACCACCATCAAACCCTTCCCTTTACTCCACTACAACCAATCGGCCTCCCATAAACAGCGCCCTATGCAGCCTTCCTCACCTCCTTTCCCCTGACGCGACCTCCATAAACAACCACCATAACCACCCACCCTAAATGTGAACCACCACCATAACCAACCCAAATTCAAACAAACATAATCTTTAATCTACCTTTTCACTACCAAATTCGACCATCAAAATTGACCAACAAAATATTAATTATGTGTCTTTAATTACTAAATATATTATTATAAACTCCTAACTATTAAATATTAAAGTATCGTTTTTTGAATTTTTAGGATGAGGTCGGGGCACAAGCTCCTCTTGTCCATTATAGGGACGGCCCTGCTTTGTGACAAAAAAAAGTAATGACACTAGGGCTAAGTAACAAAAGGTGACTTGAGAGTGATCGATCAAATTGAATAGGCGTCATTACTAAATATCAAGAGTCAATATCAACGCTTAAATTTGACCAACTTTTTATTAATTTTCTATTTCATAATCTATAATGGCCCTCAAGTAAATAAGAACAATTTTCATTAAGTTATGTTGAATTTTCTTCTATGCTAAAAAACTATTTTGTTTAATTCATTGATCATAATGCTTTATAAAATCTTAGGTTAATTATTGGAAGATGGCAAACAACGGAATCTAATTCGTGACTGTTTAGGTTCTGACAAAATTAATTAATTTAAAATTTATTAATATTAAATTTTATAACATATCACAAATAAATATGAGTTATGACAGTTGAGTTAATTCCGCACACAAATATCTAAAATTCGACCCAAGGCTACTAAATTTAATTAAAGGTTAAGCATAAATATATTTCATCATTTAATACCGATTATCGGAAGAATCCTTGGTGCTATTCTAGTAGTCGCACTCATATCATCAATATATTTCATAATCATTTTTTGAAGAAAAAAGGAGAAACAAAAATTCTGAAAACAATGAGCAAAGAAGATACTAGCAAGCTTAAGTGGATTTCGCCGTTGGATGATTTTGGATCTAATGCAACTACCGCTAGTGTAATTTCTTCTCTGCCATCCGATCTTTGTCGACGTTTCTCATTTTCGCAAGTTAGGGTTGCTACGAACGATTTCGACGACGATTCGATCATAGGAACCAGTGGGTTCGGTAAAGTTTACAAGGGTTCAATAGATGATGGAGCCACTATTGTGGCCATAAAACGTCTTACAACAACATCGAAGCAAGGCGCTCGCGAGGTTGAAACAGAAATCGAGATGCTATCGAGACTACGTCACGTACATTTGGTGTCCTTAATCGGATATTGTGACGAACACGGTGAAATGATCATAGTTTACGAGTATATGCCACGTGGCACTCTTCGAGATCACTTGTTGTACAAGAATCCCGAGAGAAGCGAGAACCATACACCATTGTCGTGGATGCAACGACTTATGATTTGTCTTGGATCAGCTCGCGGTTTGCACTATCTTCACGCGGGTGCTAAACAATTGATTATTCATCGAGATGTCAAGTCTACGAATATTCGTCTTGATGATAAGTGGACGGCTAAAGTCTCAGACTTTGGCCTTTCAAAGGTACGACCCACTCCTGGTGATATGGGTCCTACCCATGTTAGTACCGCTGTTAAAGGAAGTGTTGGATATTTAGATCCAGAGTACTATCGACGTCAACAATTGACAGAGAAATCAGATGTATACTCCTTCGGAGTTTTGTTGTTCGAGGTTTTATGTGCTCGATTTGCGATGAACCCTAATCTACCCAAGCAACAAGTGAACTTAGCCGTGTGCGCTCGTTATAACTACAAAAATAAAACCCTCCACACAATTGTCGATCCAAATCTAACAGGGCAAATTGCACCCGAATGTCTAAGAAAATTTGGAGAAGTGGCAGAAATGTGTATACGAGAACATGGAAGTGATCGTCCTTCGATGGGGGACGTAGTTTGGGGCATTGAATTTGCCTTACAACTACAAGAAACCGCGGAGAATATTATGCAAAACAATTTAAGTGATGATCCTCAAGGAGAAATTTCAGATTCTACGATAAGTTTTAAACTTGATGGGGCAAATGCATTAGGTTCAATGTATATTGATGATGAACCGACCACATTAAATGATGATTTTTCTGATACTAAGATGGTTGAAATGGGCAAAAAAAAGTTATTGGATAGTAGAACTGCTACATTTAATTGATCTGAATCACCCATAATTGATATGAAGTCTGGTTTGATTTTTCCTGAGATTATCGACCCAAAAGCCAGATGACTCGTACAAATTGTTGTATGAGATGATTTCTCTATAAAATGTGTTTCATACGACATGAGAATATAAGATTTTTATTTCTCTCTAAAAGAAATAAGAAAATAAATTTTTTTTGTAAATTTTTTTTGAGGATAATAAATAAAACTGTTAATTTGTTAATTAGTATTATATTTTGAATATTTCAAGGTACGGTTGTGTTTTTAATATGAATAATCATATCATAAAAATATAAGATGCATAAGTGCCGTGTTAGTCCATTTAATTTTTTAGTTTTTTTTTAAGAAAATCTAATAATTTATTGATTAAAATATCATACGACATCTACAACAGAGTAACAATCGATCAAATACATAATAATTTTAATCAAACAAAATTTTACTCCCTCCTACTCTTCCTACTTGTCCCAATTACTTTTTGGTTACTATTCACTAATCACTCTTAATTTGTAATTTATTCTTAATTTATAACTTAAAATATAGTCAAACGGGATTTTATTTCATTCGTCTCAATACAATGATTATTAATATCAACTTTTTCTAATTTTTAATTATGCACAATTAAAGATATTAAAGGTTAAAATATTGCCTTGACAAGTGTAAAAAAAGTAAATGGGACAAGTAGGCTGAATATGAGGGAATATATAAAAAAAGTCATGATCATATAATGGAGATTCAATAATGAAGTCTTCCATCTATCATGATCATTATAAGGTTGATAGTATCCCCAAAATTTACAATGAAGGTTAGAATTTTTTGAGAGAAAAAAGAGAGAGAAGAGAGCAAGATTAGCAATTTATAAAAGTCTAGTTTTTTTCTACTTTGCCACATACATACATAACAAAATTCTTTTTTACTCTTCTCAAATGATTTATAAATTTTATGTCAAATTTTAATTAATAATTTTCATTAATTTATATAAAAAAACATATTCATATGTGAATATTAATAAATTCGTCTCGATATATATCTTTTAAATATTATTTATTATAACTTTTAAAAATTTACAATTGAAGTTGTTTAACTTTTATATTTACATTAAAATCTAAAAACAAAAATTACAAGAATAAAAGAAAATGTAGCGATAAAAGTAAGAATACTTTTGGGAGAGATTTGTATACTAAGTAGACAAATTGGACCAAGTCAATTGGTGAGTGGCAAAATGAGACTTGAGACTTGAGAGTCAAGATCAACCCTTAAAGTTGGGCAATTTTTTCTTTATTTTAGATTATTTGTATATTATTCTCTCTATAATTATAAAAAGTAATAATAGTACTAATATAATTATTTGTATATTATTCTCTCTATTTTATATTGTTGGATACTTTTCAAATATTCCATGTATAAAGAGATAAAAATGCTACTCATGATTTTTAATGGATATAAAAAAGTTAAAATATGGAGTATTAATGTGTGATCCTATTACATTTGTCACAATACATATGATTTTAACATATAATCCTTCCATTTTTTAATAAAGTTTCCACAAGGAATGTTCACAAGAATTAAGAAAAATAAAATCTTTAGTTTTTGAATATATTATTTTATTGAATAATAAATTTGATTGAAGAAAATTAGGACCATAAACATTTAAAAATTATTAAAAGAAAGTTAGTGGAAAAATATAAAGACCACAACTAATAAAGAGATGTTTTAATAAAATTAGTTAAAAATATGTGGGGACCATAAATAATATAAATATGTTAAAATTAAATTAATGGAAAATATGTGGGGAACATAGGCATTATTAAAATATTAAAATGAGAATTATTTAAAAATGTCCAATTTTGTAATACAAATAGAAAGATTCATTATGAAAATAACAAATAAAACATCCAAAAATAATAAATAAAAGTTATTTGATAAACGAAGGGAGTATTTCTTATAATTTAAATTTTTATAAGAAAAACTACTTAAAATGATCCATCATTTTACTGATTTCCTACCATTTTACAAATTTTTTGTAACACACAAGCCATCATCGTTGAGAACCTTCACCCACCTCCGTCATCACTAATAAGAGTGCTTCCACCAAGCGCGTGCCAAGGCTAGAGGGCTTCGCCTTCACCACCAATTGCAACCATTATCACACTCTCATTTTACATTATTTTTCCTTTTTTATAAAAGATATTCATAGATATTAAGACTTGAACATACCATTTTGAGCTGATTTTTGGTCAGTTCAGTTTTTTTGCAATTTGATTCTTCCAGCTCAGTTCACAGTTTGTATACAAACAAAATAGTCGATGACCATCTCATCATTATCATCGTATCTAGTGTATCTCGCTCATAGAAAACTATGATCAGGATTTGGGGAGGGAAGGAAGACGGCAACTCATACCCATAAAGAAGGATGCGGCAAAAGAGTCCCCCGACTCTAGATTGTTCCTTAGAATGATAGATTCCTGTAACAAGAAGAAATGATTGAAATTGAATCCGTCAGCTTAAATATTACTATACAAGCTTGGACTTTAAACATAAAATAGAAAATAAATAAAATAAAAATAACTAGGTAAAAAAGAGTATAAGAAAAAAATGTAAAATGCAAAAGCAAAAAACAGAACACCAACTGATAAGCGAAAGGATTTCAACAGTCTAAGACATAGATAAGACGTTTCCAATTACCCCTATCCTTAGTCAGGTCTCTAGAGAAGTGTAGATCCATGACTATCTCTGCTCTTTTAAGACTACAAAAGTTCTAAAGAATTCCTAGAAATTAATTATTATGAACTTCATATACTTGTATATTTCTACAAATTGAAGTATAGTAATTGGTGAAATTTATGAACGTGGGCGAGGGCCTCTCGACCCATTTTGACTTGTTTATAATTTTATTCTTATAAATTTTCATTAATATAGGCATGTCAGCAGATTGAGTAATGCATCATAACTTAATTACTTGGTTTTGTCAATAATATTTAAACAATTAATGATTATATATCTATAATAATATATCATAATATATTAGGTTTTGTGGAAGACGATTAATAATTCTCATTAATGAGAAAGGGTAAATATATATAGTACAAAAAAATCCCTTATTCAAGGGATATAATAATTACATAATATGTGTTCCTAAACTAATATCAAAACAACTAATTACGATTATTTAAGGAACGCAAAAACTTGTGATAGACGGTCTCATATTGAGACCTTTCATATATACCGGTCCAAAAGCCAAAAATTGGAAACTACAAAGTGATCTAAATTTCAAAAATTAAAGAATAAAAATTCAATTTTGACCTTAAAAATATCAATTTCTATTTAAAGTAAATCTTAAATAAATCAATTAAAATATAAAAAAATTGAATTTTGAACTAAAAGTGATCAATTTTTACATTAAATTGATCAAGTTCTACGTGCTACTTTATAACTTAAAGTAAAACTTTAAAGAGCTCAATTATATATAAAGTGATTCTTTAAATGATCAGTTACAACTTTTAAAAGATATCAATAAAAAAATTCAATTTTGATTAAAAGTGATCAATTTTTACATTAAAGTGATCAATTTCTTCTTACAAGTTTATATCTCTAAATGAGTCAATTTTTTTAAAGTCTTCAATTTCAATGTTAAAGTGATCAATTTAGACCTTGAAGTGATCAATTATATATAAAATGAGCAATTAAATAATTAGTTATAACTTATAAAAGAAATCAATTATAAACTTAAATAGATTAATTACTATTGGTCTATTGGAAAAAAATATAATTGAACTGATTGGACTATTGATCTCATATTGAGACGGTCACTCGCAAGATTAATTGTTTAAGAAATGTACAATATGTTGATTGTTGGCAAGAATACTTCATAGCCCATTATTAGCTTGTTCTATTTTCATTTAAATAAAGGGTTCATTTAAAGCTCAATCCATTTAACACTAAAATCCGGGCTCCAAAGAGCCCTCAGTCCATTGCACAACTCTAGTTATGTGGTAGAAATTGATAAAAAATGATTAATTAGACTTAATATAAATTGAAAAAATTAACATTAATAATTCAACCTTTCACCTTTCCGTTGTGAATAATTACACTTTTGGATTATTTTCTGATAATAACTTATTAATTAGATTTAATAAATATTTGCTTATATTTGAAGAAATAATGTACAGTGAATAAAAATGGTTAGTAACTTTGATTTCGATTAATATTATTTTAGTGTTGTTGTACTTGATGAGTAATGGTCACAACTACTTCTCATCGATCTACAACAATACCACAAACATCAATTACACAGTTACAACACCATCATTTACGGCGCCTGAGTTAGTCTACTTGACAATGAGGGTGATTGGGCCATATGTTTATACCACAAAAATCTTGGTTGCACATTGTAGGACGTGAACACGGTCTAACCAAATTCAAGATCATCTTCATCATTCTCGGTAAATTCATAATATCTTATCCATTTTTGCTCTACTTAAGAAGTTTTTGTTTTCCCTTTCAACTCTTGGGATACATACCCAAATTTAACATCATATCAGAATTTCTGCATGTTAAAGTGTCTATTATTATTTACATATAAGTCGCTCAACATCAAAAAAAGAGAAAGAGAATATGCAACTTTATAAACTTGAAGAATAATTTCAGCTACTATTACAAATTATAATAAAAAAAAATTTGGACGCGACGGTCTCATATTGAAACCGTCAATATGGGCCGTCCCAAAAGCTAAAAATTGAAAAATAAAAATGGCCTGTCTCCCAGAAATTAAAGACAAAAAAATTCAATTTTGACATTAAAGGTATAATTTTGAACTTAAATGTATCAATTTCAATATAAAATAAACCTCAAACGGATCAATTAAAATAAAAAAATTTAATTTTATATAAGTGATCAATTTTTGACGTTAAACTGATCAATTTCTACCTAAATATGATTTTGTTTACACAATTTCAAAACAGAGGTAATGAAATAGTTATTCTATATTCCAGCAAAACTATCAAACAACTTTACACAGTGCAGTGGCATGCTACCACATTTGTTAGTGTGGTTGTGAGTTTGATTCCAGCAAAAGTTATATACTCTTCATTTTTTTTCTAAGAGATGGGGTTACATGTGAAACCCCATGCTAATGAACTAGGTACCCCTATGCTTTTACTTCAATTTTTATTTGAACTGTCCAAACTCATTTTTTTCAGCTTGTAGTCTTACCAGTAAAGTTAGCTCCTGTGTGAATATTTTCTTTTCAGGAATCGAAATAGGCATATGCATGTTAATTTTACTAATCCTCTTGTACAAAAGAATGAACTTGCTGATCGAGAAAAGTAAAGAAATTGAGACATTGTTGAAACAACATGGATCCCTCGGTCCAAAGAGGCATACTTATGCAAATTTGAAGAGAATTACAAACTCCTTCAAAATCAAGCTAGGTGAAGGAGGCTATGGTATTGTATACAAAGAAAAACTACATTGTAAGGATCAAGTGGCAGTGAAAATTCTTAAGAGATCATCAAATCGAGATATGGATATGGTGGAATTCATCAATGAAGTTGCAAGTTTCAGAAACACCAATCATAAAAACAGTGTGAAACTCCTAGGCTTTTGTTACGAGGGTTCAAAATGCGCTCTTATATATGACTACATGCCTTGCGGATCTCTTGAAAAGTTCACAAATAGGGGAAAAGACGAAACCAATCAACAACTCTCATGGGAAAGTTTGTTTGAAATCGCAATTGGTATTGCAAGAGGGCTTGAATACTTGCACCAAGGGTGCAACACGAGAATTTTACACTTCGACATTAAGCCAAAACATTCTATTAGACGAGAATTATTGCCCCAAGATATCTGATTTTGGCCTGGCTAAGATATGCCCACAAAAGGACAGCATAATATCAATGTCAGAAGCCAGAGGAATTGCAGGGTACATTGCTCCTGATGTTTTCTTCAAGAGATTTGGTGGAGTTTCTCTTAAATCAGATTTTTATAGTTACGGAATGTTGGTTCTGGAAATGGTTGGGTGTCGAAAAAATGTTGATGCGAAAGTGGAACTTAGTAGTGAGCAGTATTTTCCGCATTGGATTTACAAGCAACTCGAGGAAGTTGAAGAGATCGATCAAATCGATATCACAAACAACAACGAGGGATCAATACTCAAAAGGAAGATGGTTGTAGTGAGTTTATGGTGCATACAAACCAACCCCTTGACCCGACCAAATATGACTCGAGTTGTAGAATTGCTCGAAGGAACACTGGACCTGCTACTGATTCCTCCGATTCCATCTCTAGCTTCTCTTTTGAGATCACACCAAAATTCTACGACTCTAGATGAAATATCTGTTATGAATGGTGTGACTTGAGTGTACATTTATGTGTGCATTCATGTGGTGACTTATGGGATGGAATCCTAGGAATGTCATGAATGGATGTATTAAGTGTAGTCTTAATGTTTGTGGTTTATGATGATGATTAAAGTATGGATTAATGAGGTAATGAAATGTGAGTTAATCATGGGAGTTATGGGACTTAATGAAGAAGTGCTAAGGTTTAATTCAAGATGCTCTACTATGCAAAGTTGAGCAAAACTGTCCGAAGCTCTCTGAAGTTCCACTCGACCAGCTCGCTCGACCGAGCAAGCTTTAAGGTGGGTCGAGCGAGCAGACAGAATGTAACAAGAAACTTCCTGTAGCCCGCTCGTCCAAGCCGCTCAACCGAGCGAGCCCCTATTTTGGTCGAGCGATGTCTCTGATGCTCCTAGGATGCTGTTTTTGACTCTTCAAGTACTTGGGGCAGTTTCATTATCATTTATTCATAGCGTTAATGTACTTAATGTTATTTAGTGTGATCTCTCATATAAATAGAGAGCTTTCATACTCACATCAAACACATCAAACACAACCCCTAAGCCAAACACATAGCCTTTGTTTTATCTCTTACTCAATTGTAATACTTCGTTTGTAAGAGTGTTTTACACTATTGAAATAATATAAACAATCAACTACGCACCACAGAGGACGTAGCCATCATTGGTTGAACCTCCTTAAATCATTGTGTCAATTTTGCAAGTTTTACATTATCAAACATTTGTTAGTTCATTGAAATTATTATCGTTCATCAAAGTTCTTAACATCGTATCGATTTTGGCAAATTATTACAATATCATTAGGGGGACTCTTTATATCCTCAATTTGATGTTCTAGTTAGACAAGTTAGCCATTATAGTGAGCTTTTCTGTCAGGTCGACCTTAAGATTTGAAAGGCTCGGAACAAAATACTAATTATGTGTCTTTAATTACTAAATATATTATTATAAACCCCTAACTATTAAATATTAAAATATCGTTTTTTAAATTTTTAGAATAGGGCCGGGGCACAGGCCCCTCTTGCCCATTATAGGGACGGCCCTGCTTTGTGACAAAAGAAAGTAATGACACTAGGGCTAAGTAACAAAAGGTGACTTGAGAGTGATCAATCAAATTGAATAGGCGTCATTACTAAATATCAAGAGTCAATATCAACGCTTACATTTGACCAACTTTTTATTAATTTTCTATTTCATAATCTATAATGGCCCTCAAGTAAATAAGAACAATTTCATTATGTTGAATTTTCTTCTATGCTAAAAAAACTGTTTTGTTTAATTCATTGATCATAATGCTTTATAAAAACTTAGGTTATTTATTGCAAGATGGCAAACAACGGAATATAATTCGTGACTGTTTAGATTCTGACAAAATTAATTAATTTAAAATTTATTAATATTAAATTTTATAACATATCACAAATAAATATGAGTTATGACAGTTGAGTTAATTCCGCACACAAATATCTAAAATTCGACCGAAGGCTACTAAATTTAATTAAAGGTTAAGCATAAATAAATAAGGTATTAAATAATAGTCATTTATGATCATATTGCTTCATATTAATTACTGTTCACAAATAGTTTTTGATAAAAATGATTTGAACATGTCATTACAAAGCTTCTTCTCTAAGCAAAATGCATTTATAGAAAATAAAATTGAATAAAAGTCTTTTCTCATTTATATCGGTCTAATCATAAACTTATTTTAAATTGAGCTAAATAGTCAATCAACTAAATTAGTTAATACATTCACTTTCGTACTCAAAACACTCACTTTAGTTGTTTAATATTTTAACACATTATTTTAAATGTTGAAACTAATATTTTAAATATTAAAATACTCATTTTTTAAAAATTAAATAGTCGCTTTTAATACCATCTAATCTGTGAGACCGTTTCATACAGGGTTGCTCTTGGGGGAGAGTGGCATCTTTACTATGTGGGCTTGATATCATTTTCAAAAGAAACAAGTTGAACTTTATAATTGGGCCAAAAAATAGGTGCAGGGAACTCACTTTAACCCAAAAGGTTTAGCTACCAAGTTTTGTATTCATGTTCATACATAAGTTACTCTAATAAATTAGCCTAATAAAAATGGTCTTACCATGAGATCATCGCATTTAAAAATTTATGTAGCTCCATGGGCTCTCCACCTCTCTAGTATACCACTCCCTTTATCTTATTTCAATCAATTTGCCACTTAATTTTTATGAACTTATAGTAGTTGTTAAGAACATAAATTTTTGAGTAAAACAAAATTCTAAAACAATAAATTTGATTTTGATTTTAAAACGCTAAAAGTTATAATGTTCTGAAAATTGTCGTAGGTCAGAGCATAACTTCTATTACTCTAGAAAAAACACACCTCAAAAATCATACTTTTAAATTTAAATTGATTGATAAAAATTATATGTCCATACTCGTTTAATTTTCATTCACCCTCAAATGCTCTCCACACTTATTTTCTACCTCTTTATGACAACTCTTGCAAATTCCATTACAATCCCATATGAACAAGACCACATTCTCATCAACTTTGGCCTACCAAAGGATTCTCCACAACTTATCGATAACCGTGTATGGCAGAGCGATCAAGACTTCATCCTCACTTCGCTATCTGCCACCAGTAACTCCACTAGTAAATCCACTGCAAAAGCAGTGGAGGTGGCTTCACCTCTTTATGACATGGCCCGAATATTTCGGGCGACGACAACATATTCCATACCTGTTACTACGTGGGGCCAAAAACTAGTCCGCCTGTACTTTCCACCCCTATCCATATCCTACGACATCATAGACACCAAATCGTCTTTTCTTTCGCTCACAATTAATGGGTTCAATATTTTGCGCAATTTTAGCGCGTTCGCTGTTACGACTAACGCGAACGCGCACGCCAACTCCACCGCGCCGGTAACAGACGGTCTTGTAAGAGAGATTTACATCTCTTTAGACGAAGGAGACGGGCAAAGGGCTATAAACCTAACTTTCTCACCAAGTAACCCGGATGGGTTCGGGTTCATAAACGGGTTGGAGATTATATCTGTTCTCGATGGGTTGTACTTGAACCGTTCCGGATCCAATATGGCTCCATATCTTACGGGTGGGTTTCAAGATTATTTGAACCCGTTTAATTTTTCGGATTCAATAGCTATGGAAAATATTATCCGGCTGAACGTTGGTGGGTCGATCGTGGATCAGAGTGATGTTTCCGGACTTAGACGGACTTGGTTCGGTAGAGACGAGGACTACATGAATTAAGTTCAACAATATTTTTCAAATTTCCTGAATTTAATTTTGGACAATTGTCTTCTAATTTTCTTTCTTTCACTGATAAACTTGAACTATCTGGTGGATAGATAATTTTGGGTCACCAGGAAATATAAATTATTTTGAATTCCCAAAAAGCATAGGAAGTAATTAATTTATTAGTGTCAAGTAAAAAAATAAATATTATTTTTTTCTTACAAATATCAATTACTTTTTTCGTTTCTTATCAAGTTTCCATAAGAAATGTAAATGAAAACAAGAAAAATATAATATTTTAGATAATAAATATATTATTTTATTAAATAAAAAATTTAATTTAATGAAAAAAAATAGGCACCATATATAAATATTAAAAAAATTGAAATAAAGTCATTGAAAAAGTTATAAGGATCATAACTAATTAAAAATTATTTTTATAAAGTTAATGAGAAATATGTAAGGATAATAAGAAATATACAAATGTTAAAATGAAATTAGTGGCTAGAAAATATGTGAGAATTATAAGGATTATTATTAAATATTAAAATAAGATTAAAAAAGTTATTTTTATTCAAAATTTATAATATAAAAATAAAAAATTCTTTAAGTAACGATAAAAATGCAATCTTCATAGCTCTATACTTATGTGATAATTTCCATTTTCAGTATTCAACCAAAAGAAAAAGAAAAAAACAATTTCAAAGAATTTTTTTAAGTTATTAATTTTTCAAGAAATTAAAAATTTTTAAGTATTTATTTGTTGACCAAACAAGCTCTTGGTAAATCTAATTGACCAATATGTCGATTGTAGCAGTGACATCTTTGACTTGTTTGCAGAGTTTGAATGTGTTTACTACATTAGACACTAATATGTATATATATACTTGTTTCTTCCCGTGTTTGCGAAGTTCAATGCGTTGGTTATATACTTTTCTCATATAATAATCGCAATATGTAAGATACTATAGAATAAAGAACAATGTAAAATTATTCTATAAAGCATAAAAAAAACGGAGGAAATATGCAATATAGAAGTATAATCACGTATCTTCTCACTATAGGCTACAAGTGTGCATCATGCAAAATACAAGTCTTCCGTATATTTGATGTATATAATCCCACTTTAAACGTTAGATGAATGAGATTCTAATTCATAACATGACCTTTTGAAGTCATATCAAGTACTCAATTTATCCAAAAATTTAATTAGATGATTAAGTAATCATTTAAAACTGCAAATATAATTTTAAATTCGGAATAATAGCACTATACTACTTTTATGTACTTATTTTTGAATTATATATATATATATATATATATATATATATATATATATATATATATATATATATATATATGTATATATATATATATATATATATATATATATATATATATATATATATGTATATATATATATATATATATATATATATATATATATATATATATATATATGTATATATATATATATATATATGTATATATATATATATATGTATATGTATATATATGTATATATACATATATATATATATATATATATATATATATGTATATATATATGTATATATACATATATATATATATGTATATATACATGTATATATATATGTATATATATATATATATATATATATATATATATATATATATATATATATATATATATGTATATATATATATATATATGTATATATATATATATATATATATATATATATATATATATATATATATATATATATATATATATATATATATATATATATATATATATGTATATGTATATATATATATATATATATATATATATATATATATATATATATATATATATGTATGTATGTATATATATATATATATATATATATATATATATATATATATGTATATGTATATATATGTATATGTATATGTATATATATGTATATGTATATGTATATATATATATATATATGTATATGTATATATATATATATATATATATATGTATATATATATATATATATATATATATATATATATATATATATATATATATATATATATATATATATATATATATATATATATATATATATATATATATATATATATATATATATTGATTATATTGAGTTGTACCTTAACTTGTGTTGAACACATGTAACTTTGCTATTGTATTTGGTTTCGTTCGTCTCTTTCTATGCAGTGCTCTTTTTATTTGAGCGTCGCTTTAACTGTATCCCTCTTGCCCTGTCTTCAGATGGGGTGTAGGTATGATTTGTCAGTCACGAACCCACAAACCCAGTCCTAAGCGGAATCTATCATATATGATGGTAAATTGATTAATTTTATTTTTATGTTGTACATGATCAGTAATGGTCTAAACTACATAGTGTTCAACAGCGATACCACAATCACAAACTTCAATTATACAGTTGCAACACCATCGCATACGGCGCCAGAGTTAGTGTACTTGACAATGAGGAGGATAGGACCATATGTTGGAGAATTGAAGAAAAACAAAAATTTGACATGGTTTTTCGAGGTCGATGTTGGATTTAATTATCTTGTGAGGCTCCATTTTTGCGAGTTAGATTTCAACATCAACGACACTGGCCAAAGAGTTTTCGACGTTAGTATCAACAATCAAATGGGTGCACATGATATTGATGTTTTTGCGCTAACTGGTGGCATTTTCATTCCAATGTATCGAGATTTCGTTACTCTCTTTGAAGGTAGTGGTACCAACAAAGCTAGTGTCGAAACCAGAGGTCATCTTTCAGTGACACTTACTCCCGACCCTACCGCAACGTAAGTTAATCATTGTTTTTTATGGGTAAGAAATCGAGAATCCGGCCCCTGCATGAGGAGGCTGGGAGTCAAGCAGTGATTTTCCCCTGGGTTAAAACTTGAACGCTTATCACAAGAATGAATGGAAAGACTTTCTACAATACATTTGCATATATTTTAACCAAGTCAAACTCACCGTCTTTGACGGTGTTTTTTTAGTCTTCTGACCCAAAAACTTACATTTTTAGCCAATATGGGTTTAATACCGCTATTTAAGATAGCAATTTTACGTGAAGTTTACTTTTCCAACTGTTTTTACCTGAAGCCCATTTCTCTATTTTTTTAAAAATAAAAAATTTCTTTACTAATAATTAATCATCAGGGTAAAAATCTTAAGCTAATGATTAAGGCCCCATGATATAATAAATAGGGTAAAAATCATTAGGGTAAAAAAATATATATATATTCAACTAATAATTAATCAGCTAATAATTATTTTCATTAATATAAGCAAGATATATTTCATAATAAATACAAATATATTTACTGTTGTAAATATATATTCTTGACATAATATTTAAAAGTTGATGTTGTTTCATATTTAGAAAATTAGGATAAGACTTTTTGTCACACTACAATAAATTTTTTATTTTTTTAATTGTTTTAAATAAATACACAACAATATAGTTAGAGTTTAGTTTTCAAATTTGCAATAATGGTCAACTGTTGCTATGTGTTTTAAGGTATGGCGATGCCATGCTCAATGGATTGGAGATTTTCAAGTTGAGTTCTTCAAATGGTTCTCTTGCTGCACCAAATCCTACTCTCCCTTTACAAAGTAATAATCTTATTATTTTCCGTTTACACTTTGTCAACCTTTCTAATAATAAGATTTGATTGTAATATGTTATGTGAGAAATTGTCTCTATCAGTTGCAAATATATAATAAACGGAGGAAGTAGAACTCCAGCCACAACCATATGTTATGTGAGACATTGTCTCTATCAGTTGCAAGTATATAATAAACGGAGGAAGTTAAATTCTAGCCAAGTTGCAAGTATATAATAAACGGAGGAAGTTGAATTCTAGCCACAACCATAAGCATAATAAGTTGGAGCTCCATTGACCACTGGTTTGATCACGCATTTACCTGCTTCAGGCATGTCATGTATAGGTTCAAGCCATGTTTGATCTAGTACTAATAATTGATAGAATATATAACGTACATATCTCGAGGCTTTAATATTAGTTTAAGCTTTTGGTTGTAACTTTAAGATATATTATATATTTTATCAGTTGATAAAATATTCAATAGAAGATCCCAAGATTTTAGCTATTGATTTGGGTTAAGTATCCTATCATTAGTTCAGATAAGTTCCAATTAGAGTTAATTATCTAGATTGAATTTACTACTATAATAAAAATATTAATTTTGAGATTAGATTTACTACTTGGAAAATATCTATTTGCTACTGTGTTGATCACTTTTGTGATTTCGAAAACTCTGACATCATCCTGGCCCTTCTATTTATTTTAAAAAATATATAACTGGATTGATTTATGTCTAAGTAGTGTAATGCTTTCGCGTCTTTTAAATTTGTTACATCATAATCTCCAATGTAATAGACATTTTGGCTATAATAAAATGCAAAGAACAGAGGAATGTTTAATGGTTATCATTTTCATCATTATTTCTTGCAAAAGTTTCACTAAACAAATCTTGGTTGCACATTGTAGGACGTGAACACGGTCTAACCAAAATCATGATCATCTTCATCATACTTGGTAAATTCATCATTTCCTATCCATCTTTGCTCTACTTAAGAAGTTTTAGATTTTCTTTTCAACTCTTGTTCGTAATTAGTAACTGTGAACAGCTTCGTGTTAAAAACACCTACTGCCTCCTTTTTTTGAACAAAGGAGACCTGGGATACAAACCCAAATCTAACATCATATCAGAGTTTGTGCATCTTAAAATGTCCATTATTATTCACATGTATATCATTGAATATCAGATAAAAAGAAATAGAATATGCGAATTTATAAACTAGAAGAATAATTTCAACTACACTATAAATTATCGTAAACGTTCTTCGAACTTATAAGTAGATTACAAAAATTCAATATTCTAAACAAAAATAAAAAAAAAAAGAACCCTAAAAAATTCTACCCAAATTAGAAACTAATTCAATTAAAATAAAAAAGTAAACTAATTTGTAGAGAATTTGGACAATTAAAATTAGCCTTGGTTATAACTTGAAATTCGGGCCTCCCATTTTGAATGTTTCGCTTTCATTTAATATTATTTTCTATATTCCAGCAAAACTATCAAACAACTTTACACAGTGCAGTGGCATGCCTACCACATTTGTTGGTGTAGGTTGTGACTTTGATTCCAGCAATGCTTATATACTCTTCATTTTTTATTTGAATTGTGCAGACTCATTTTTTTCAGCTTGTGGTCTTACCAGTAAAGCTAACTCCTATGTGAATATTTTCTTTTCAGGAATTGGAATAGGCATATGCATGTTAATTGCACTAATCCTCTTGTACAAAAAAATGAACTCGCTGATCGAGAAAAGTAAAGAAATTGAAACATTGTTGAAACAACATGGATCCCTCGGTCCAAAGAGGCATACTTATGCAGATTTGAAGAGAATTACAAACTCCTTCAAAATCAAGCTAGGTGAAGGAGGTTACGGTATTGTATACAAAGGAAAACTACATTGTGGGGATCAAGTGGCAGTGAAAATTCTCAAGAGATCATCGAATCGAAATATGGATATGGTGGAATTCATCAATGAAGTTGCAAGTATCGGAAACACCAATCATAAAAACATTGTGAAACTCCTAGGCTTTTGTTACGAGGGTTCAAAACGTGCTCTTATATATGACTACATGCCTTGCGGATCTCTTGAAAAGTTCACACATGGGGGCAGAGACGAAAACAATCAACAACTCTCATGGAAAAGTTTATTTGAAATCGCGATTGGGATTGCAAGAGGGCTAGAGTACTTGCACCAAGGGTGCAACACGAGAATGTTACACTTTGACATTAAGCCCCAAAACATTCTATTAGACGAGAATTATTGCCCCAAGATATCTGATTTTGGCCTGGCTAAGATATGCCCACAAAAGGACAGCATAATATCAATGTCAGAAGCCAGAGGAAGTGCAGGGTACATTGCTCCTGAGGTTTTCTTCAAGAGATTTGGCGGAGTTTCTCATAAATCAGATGTTTATAGTTACGGAATGTTGGTTTTGGAAATGGTTGGGTGTCGAAAAAATATTGATGCGAAAGTGGAACATAGTAGTGAGCAGTATTTTCCGCATTGGATTTACAAGCAACTCAAGGAAGTTGAAGAGATCGATCAAAACGACACCACAAACAACAACGAGGGATCAGTACTCAAAAGGAAGATGGTTGTAGTAAGTTTATGGTGCATACAAACCAACCCCTTGACCCGACCAAATATGACTCGAGTTGTAGAAATGCTCGAAGGAACACTCGACTTGCTGCAGATTCCTCCGATTCCATCTCTTGCTTCTCCTTTGAGATCACGCGAAATTTCTACCACTCTAGATGAAATCTCATTAGGTGGACATTTTGTATCCTCCATTTGATGTTCTAGTTAGACAATGTAGCCATTATAGTGAGCTTTTTAGCTTTGTGTAAATGATTGTCTCCAATAAGTGCAAAATAATTTACTAGTTAATTCGCTTATATTATGTTTGGAAATGATGATTATTGGTTTAATTTCATGTTTGGCAAATCAATGAATTCAATTTTGAATTTAAGTCATTTCTAGCATTGTATTAAAAGTAGATAAAGTTAAGAATTTGAGAATGATTTCACAATCTTTTCATTTTCAATCATTTTCAAATTCTTTCTTTATGATTTCACAATTGAAATCTACAATTTGAAATGAAATTATTATTTCCAAACACAACTTTAGGAAATCACCATCAATGATTTTATTCTTCTCCGCAATTTCTTGAAGTTGTAAAACAAACTCTCAAACAACATCCCCAACCGATGGTCGTTCGCTACCTTGATTGCGTACGCAATAAGCTCGGGAATAATCTCACCGAATTTGCTTAGACAATGACTGCAATTTGGCCTTTTAAATTCGGGTCTATGATAATATTTTTATAATTTTTATATGTACGTAGTTTAAGATATTAATAATGGCAAATCCTAATATTAAGAGGCGAACGTGTGTCTCAATTGAAGAACTCAATTTGCAATGGGTGTTTGAAACTTCTCAAAATATTGATTATAACGTAATTATCTCCAACCATAAAAGGTATTGCATTCCAATCTTTAAACATGGAACATGCCATTACAAGGCTTTTTCTCTAAGAAAAATGCATTTATAGAAATAAAAAATAGAATAAAAGTCTTTTCTTATTTATATCGATCTCATCGTAAACGGTCTTAAATTAGGCTAAATAGTCTTACTAAATTAGTTAACACATTCACTTTAGTACTCAAAATACTCACTTTAGTTGTTTAATACTTTAACACATCATATAAAATTTTATATGCTAAAACTAACATTTTTTGAATATTATAGCACTCATTTTTGTTCTTTAAAAGAGTCAGTCCATTTGGTAGATGGTAATAAATGATAGTAATGGAAATAAAAACTAGTGTAATTTTGATTGAAAAATCTCTTGGCTACCTTGATGGCCATGCTTGTCCAACTTCAATTATCTCATTTTCTTCATACAATTCATTCCAATGCATTACCATTGGGAGAGGTGATATTAGGTGGTAATGAAAATTTGTAAACAAAAGTATTTTTTTGTGATCAAAGTTTCATCACCATGGGAATGACATGAAAATTGAGATGAAATAAAACACTAAAAATCATTTCCATTATCACTATTTAGTATCACTAACCAAACGGATCGTTAATACCATATGATCGTGAGACAGTTTCATACTTGCTCTTGTAGCTTGGAGGAGAGTGGCATTATTATTGAGTGGGCTTTATATCATGGCAAAAACTTGGGAGAGACCGCCTCAATATGAGGCGGTACAATTGGGCTGCCCAAAAGCTAAAAATTAAAA
The DNA here is from genome assembly GCF_026212465.1 of Amaranthus tricolor. Taxonomy (NCBI): domain Eukaryota; kingdom Viridiplantae; phylum Streptophyta; class Magnoliopsida; order Caryophyllales; family Amaranthaceae; genus Amaranthus; species Amaranthus tricolor. The sequence goes on from NC_080062.1 coordinate 1,320,017, forward strand.
AAAAAAATGGCGCAAAACCCCAAAATTAGAAAATAAATTTAATTTTGACTTTAAAGATATCAATTCTGACATTTAAGTGATCAATTTCAACTTAAAGTAAACCTTAAATAAATCAATTAAAATAAAAATATTCAATTTTTACCTAAAAGTGATCAATTTTGACATTAAAGTAATCAATTTCTACTTACAAGTTTATAACCTTAAATGGACAATTATTTTAAAGTCTTCAATTTCGATGTTAAAGTGATCAATTCAAACGTTGAAGTGATCAAAAAAGTGATCAATTAAATGATCAGTTATAACTTATAAAAGAAACCAATTATATTTATGACCTTCACGGTATCAATTATGACCTTAAATTGATCAATTATTGATCGCGTATTGTAAAAATTTATAATTAAACCGATTGAACTATTGGTCTCAATATAAGAGGATGGCTCCTAAAACCTTCTGTTTTATCATTTCATTTTCTGTTTATTAGGCTTGATATCACTTGTGTTTCTCTGGGCCAAAAAATCGGAGCATAGAACTCATTATAACCCAAAAGGTTTAGTTACGAAATTTTGTATTTATGTTCATATATGTAGAGTCTAATAGCTATATGGGCTCTCAACCTCTCTAGGGTACCAATCCTTCCCTCTAATATCAATCAATTTGTCACATACTAGCTATTGGAATATATATAATATTTTTTAAATGTATAAGAATATCATAAAACGTTAATTTTGATTTTGAAACGCTAAAAGTTGTAATGTTTTGAAAACAGTTACATCTACCATTAAACGCTACTTAAAATGTTGTTTAGCCGAGCAGTTACTATTCACAAATTTCTGTGTAGAGACGGTCTCACCATGAGACGTTCATCATACAAGGGTTGAATAACCCAACTAATACAAATATTAACATATGTGCTTCTTATTTTGTGGTCGTCTCATCGAGAAATGTTCTTTCACAAAAATAGCTCATTATTATTTTATCCTTATTATTAAACTGCTATTCGGACAACGCTCTAAATAAACATATGATAAATCAAAAATAATCCAAATTCACCATAATACCAATTTTTCTCACTTGTAAGAAATCCAAATGAATAAAATCAAAGTGAGTCACACCAACATTGCAATTATTTGTTGATGTTAGGAAAGCAGGAGACAAGAAGTTCATGCATATAAATCATTACTCTATTGATTTTACAATAATTTGTGAACAAATTAGTATGTAGATGAATGGAGAAGGTTAGCTAATTGGATAATGTGAACAAATCATATGTTCATATGCACGCATTTGCTAATTGCCAATTGCTACATTGTGATCCACAATCCTTGTTTAACAAATCCAAATGCATATTACAATGTATTGCATTCTGTGCACCATTTGGAGTTTGCTTATGCCCTTACTCACCTAACTTAGCTTTTTGTGCAATGTTTTTATGCACACCATTCTTTCATGCATCTTGTTGGATCATTGTCTTCATCAAGCTATGTCTAAATTATTTGCATTTTTGCATCATTCTCTACTTTATGTTATATGTATTAATCTCAATATTATTTCTATGTTCTATTGAAATTGCTTCAGTTGACTTTTTAACGTGAAAATTTTTTCAATTAACATTAATGATTAAAAGGGACGTAGAAAGTACGTACGTACGTGATTTTTTTATTATATGAGTTGAGAGGAAAGTGATTCAAAGATTGTATCAGTGAGAAGAAGGAAAAAAATGATTATTGCGAGAAAAAAGAGAGCGTTTTACTCTCTCTAATTTACCATTATCTTTCCATTTGATCTCTACAGCTTTTAAGAAAGGTGTGAGGATCATGAGGTCAATAAGAACCTCGTGTGTTTTTGTATAAGAGTTAATTGAGATGAAAGTATGGAGATCACGTAAATAGTGACCCATGTAAGATAAATTAACCGAAAATTATCAAAAAAACATTACTCAAGATTAAAAGTACATAGTTAATGAATTACACACAATAGAAAAGATAAGTTGTTACTAAAATGAAAGGAGTGTTATTTTACAATAACAACAATGATAAAATCTTAATCATAAAAGATTGAGTTTGACTATTTAAACCAATAGATCATTTCTAATGGTTATCCGCATCATTTTTTCTTCTTTAGTAATTTCGATTTTCAACCATCTAAACCTATAACTTTAAATTTTTCATATTCCTTTCCATACGCTTTAGATCATTTTCGACATATTTCACCCTTTTATAAGTACTATATTAAAACTTGTATTTACCTTACTAAATAAAATGACCCCACGAACGAATGCACTCCCACAAATATCATCAATAATATTGATCAATTATTCCATTTCCAAGAAATATATTCTAACAAAACCTCACCCCTACAGATGCTCTTAAATTGTCTTGTGGGGCCATTAAGTAACCAAAAGAGTCAAAGTTCCCAAATCTAAAGGCCCCAATCAATTCCATAATACCAATATATAAAGTTTCATACATCAATTCCTTCATTTCTACACAACATTATTCCTCACAACATAAAAAGTTAGATTACATTCCATTACGTAAACAATGATGAATGACCACCCATCTACAACCCAATCCATAATCATGGATGCCCTTTCTACACTTTCTTCATCACAACTTTCCACCCTTTCACACTCCCTTTCTTCCACTTTCCACCGCCATAACCACCACCTTGCTACCCTCCTAACTTCTCCACCCCTTTTCATACACACCTTAAACCATCTTTACTCCCTTTCCCTCCCTCAAAAATCCCTCCTTATTGCTCGCCACCTCCTCTCCTTCCTCCGCCTTCTTACACCCTTCTTTTCCTCCTCCTTCCCTTCCTCAACCTCGAATCGAGTTCGACTTTGCGATCTCGATTCGGTTCTCTTACTCTTATTCTTTTGTGAAGTTCGTCAACACCACCCAACAATATTAGACACACACCCTACACATTGGCAAACAACCTTACAGCATTATAAATTTGGCTCTGATACCATGTTATGTTTATCGACTCTTACAATCACTCCTTACCAAACTCTTGGAGCTTACATTGATTTGATAGTAAAATGCAGGAGATTTGTTAGGTCTAAAGGCTGTAGCAATGGTAGAAAAGAGGTGGCCACCGCGGTGGAAACTGTGGTGGCGCTACCCTCCATGGAGGTTCCTATTGGTGGATTGGAGTGTGTGATTTGTAAAGAGGAAATGAAACAAGGAAGGGATGTTTGTCAATTGCCTTGCCAACATTTGTTTCATTGGATGTGTGTATTGCCTTGGCTTAGTAAAAGAAACACTTGCCCTTGTTGTAGGTTTTTGCTGCCTACCGATGATGTGTATGGTGAGATTGAAAGGTGTTGGGATACTATTGTTAAAGTTGGGTTCCAACGGAGTTGTTAGGAATATAGGCTCGAATCTGCCTAGGTTATGACGCGTATTATTTGATTAAAAGTTCTATCAATATTGAATATGAATATTCGTCCCATCTTATACAAATATGTTGAATCAAGAGCCAATTCCGAAAACATTGATGATGACTTTGAATCTCGTAGCTCATGCCATGTCTTGCACAATTGATAGTGGTGTGGGGTGTGCCGTGGGATATGGAAGTTTATGTTTTGGATCACTTGATGAAGTGATCAAAGTGGGAGACTTTGTGTGTCTTAATGAAGGCAAGGGATGAAGATGGGGAGGCTTTGAAGATGGCTCAGGTGATCGAGCACGTATGGCTCGGTCGAGCCACAAAGCAGAATCAATCCAGTAGCTGTAGGGACTCGCTCGACAGGTCGAGCGACTCCCAGATCGTGAATCATAATGTGTTTCTGTTTTATGTTTGGTTTTGTGGGCCTTTTAAGGCTTTTGTCCTAGGTTTGTCTAATGTGTTTTAGGGCTACATAAGGAGTCTTGGAACATCATTAGAGTGTTGAGAGAGGCATATACAAGATTGAAAAGTTAGGATTTACATTATAAGAGTTCTTCATCCTTGTTTATGCATATTGTGTGAGATTGAGTTAAACTTTCAATCTTTGCTTTAAGAGGCTGTTCTTAAAGCTTGTAAGGTGAGTCATTAATGTATTGTTGAGTATATTAGTGATAAGATACTTGTTTTGAGAGGAAGGTATCCTTAGATACCTCATATATATTGTGTGTTTGCCATTGTTATTTGGTGTTCTGTTTTTCTTTTCTTTGCACTTGTTTTTGTTATTGTTTCTTCACCATTGTCATAGCCCATTCACAACAAAATATCTTGACATTTCGACCAACTTTATACTAGTAATCTGAATTCACTCTAGGTCAATAAGTAAGTGTAATTGATCAATCTTATACTATTATTCTAAATTCAGGCTTAATCAAAGAGAAAATACAATCTTATTTTAAGGGTTTTTAATAGGTATTGTAATTAATTTAGGAATCATAGTATAAAACTATTAAGTAGTTGGTGAATAATGTATGGCTATACGTCTATATTTGTTGTCTATAAAATAAGTACAATTTTAGAGTAGGATAGATTTTGTGCGGATAACAAATATGTGATGATGAGGAGTTTACTTATACAATATGGGTACATTTTGCTATCAACAATTAATATCTTATGATTTACCTTTACTATCTATATGGCAATAAGTAACAATTTTTCCTTCTTTTCATTTTTACCAAAAAATTTTAATATGTGTGGAACAAATTCTAAGCATGATTCTCTAATCTAAGTGTAGTTGCTAATCAGATAATTGTCCTTCTTAGACTCCTAAGAGACGTCTCTCAAATTCAATCTATTAAAACTTCTTAGCCTAATCAAATTAAAAATGGTCCTTATACACTAAAGTTACTAAAATATGCTATGATCTCCTCATCTTAAAATAATATATTACTCCCAATCTCCCAATATCGTATTTGATCACAGTTAGAATAAGTAACGCATTTTTCATATAATAATTATATTTGATTTTCATATAACTCTCTCTTTCACTCAGTTTAGCCAATAATAATAATAATAATAATAATAATAATAATAGCTAGTTTTGCTGCCGCTTATGTATAGCTTATTGTTTTGTTTTTGGAGTCATGTTTCTCTTGTATACACATGAAGAGTGTGGGTGGAAAAACCCTTTCCAGAATGCGTGCCCCACTCCCATGCTGATGCAAATTAAGAGTTATGGGTTCTCTTCTTCTTTCCATACTTTGTATGTTTTGTTCTGGATTATTGAAGCAATTTTCATTTTCCAAAAAAACATAAAAAATAAATAATAATAATAATAATAATAATAATAATCCATTGATTTATGAGAGATGGCCCCATCTATGTTATTGGGATTGTCTCTTAAAGAATCTCTTATTATCTTAGATAATACTCTATGTTGGGATTACTTCTTTAAAGAGTGGAGTAATTAGTAATCCCTCCTATTCGCTTTACTTGTCCTATTTGGTTTTTCAACATCATTTATTAATCACTCTTATTATGTGATTTATTCTTAATCTATAAGTGACAACATAGTTAAGTGGATTCTTATTTAATTCGTCTTGTTGTAAATTTTATTAATATCAACTTTTTAGAATTTAGACTCAAGCACAATTAGAGATATTTACGATTGAAAAGGTGCATTGACAAATGTGCCAAAACAAAATAGGACAAATAAAGAGAATAAGAGAGAGTATTAGTTTGGATGTTCTTTGTCGGTCCATAGAATTTGCAATATCTTTCTGATCTTCGTATTAACTTTTCTTATAAAATTTTTACAATTCAATCTTTGATTGTGAGTTATAACCTATATACCTTTTCCTTAATTTTCATCTAGACATTATTTTCTAATTCTATCCACGTATTAACTCAACTTTTTAATAAAGTAAAACATGAATTTATATTATAATAACTGTCTCTTTAATATGTCCATCAAATTTGCTACAATGTTATGTTTTTTTCATCCAGCAAATTAAAATACTAATTATTCCCTCAACGCGTGATAAAGTTTGATTGTAAATTCTACATGACATAAAAAATTGAGAAATAATATATATTCAGCTGAAAGACTAATAAATTTTAACAAACACCAACCATTAGACAAGATACAAATTGATAATGTTATCATATTCAGTATATTTCGCTCATATAAATTATAATAATGATTTTAAGAGAGTTAAATGACTGCAAATCATACCCTTATCGAAGAGATAAAGAGATTGGCGCTTGTTGTTGGTGAGTCCCTTGAGAACAACTTACAAATGAAAATAAATTAAAAGATCTAAAGCACACCATAAGCAAGTGAAATGAAAGGACCCTCATACTGATCAATTCATTATAAGTTGCAAATTTATATTTGGATTCATACAAAAAAAATATATGGGTGCGACTCGAAGTTTAGTATGAGCTTAACACAAATCTGATCTGAGTCCGGCTCTTTAACATTTCTAGTAGTTACTTGGAACTTTTTAAAAAACCAAAAAAAAAAAAGAGCTTTAAAAGAAAAATACTAATCAGTTTCAATAATCATATATATTATTTTTATACAAATTTTAAAATAAGACGGTCTCACGATAATACCGATAGAGTTGGTTCAATATAAATTTATTTTTTTATAGTAATCACGTGAATTTTTAAAGTGATCAATTATATACACTCATTTTATAATGAAACGGTCTTGTACTTGTTATTACTTTTATGGTTGCCACTTCTGGCCATTTTAAAAGTGTGCATAAAAAAGCATAAATTCGTGTTAGAGACGGTCAATTTGAAAGACTATATCTAATTAGGTCGGCTCATAAAAAAACATTTAGAGTAAGACTAACAATATGTATTAAGCTTTAATAGGTTGGATATAAATAACGTCTATCGGAGAATAACGGCTAAAAAAACTGTGCAAATTGATTGGCAATAATTGGGGAGCCCATTAAGATAAACGATAATCTGTCCATTGGGCATGAACTGATTGTTTTTCATTCTCGAACTTGTTGCTTCATTTATTTAAAGTAAGTGGGTTTGGAATAAAATTATTGTAAAGGACGAGTAGCCTAATAGAGTACTTGTAGTCGTGTCACTATCGACTCAAAGCCTATAAAGTATGAATCATTTATGATGAATTGATCCAAGAATTTGTACTGAGTTGCTAGGGACAATACGTACACCGATAGAGACACGTGTGTATGAGAAAGTATATATTTTATATATTTAGATTATTCTAGATTATTCTAAATTACCTTAATTAATGTATAGAATATTTAGTTTATTAGAATAGAAGTTAGTGTTCATGTATATATTGGAGAATGGTTTACTCCTTGAAGATATAAAAAACTATTCCTAAAATACTAATTTTCGCAACTGTTTAATCTTCATGGTATTAGAGCCATAGGGTTTAGATCCGGAAAGGACTCATCATCTACCGTATCTTACCTGTAATGGCTGATTTTTCAGAAGAACAAACACAGAAACAAGTAATATCCATAGAACAGATAGAACAAATGTTCCAGATGTTTCAGAAACTCAACAAAACAACCAACCAAACCGAAAATCCAACCATTGTTAAAATCTCAGAAAAACTTACATATCACATTATACAAAATGGTGTGAGTTAATGCATGTAGCCATTGGAGGTCGAGGGCGGCTCAGTCACATCACGGCCGCACCTCCACCACTGTCAGACCCCGATTATGCTCAATGGGAACAGAAGGATGCCATGGTCATAGCATGGATTATTGAAAACATAGATGGAGAAATTGTTAATCAATTCCTGGATTATACAACTACACAAAGCCTATGGCAAGGAATTGAAAGTCTCTTGGGATGTGGTAGAGACGAACTCCAGATCTTTGATCTAAGTTCAAAGGCAGCAACTTTAGGACAAGCCAATGACACCATTGAGGTTTACTACGGTAAACTCAATATATTATGGAAAAGAAATTGACCGGAGAATGCCAAATCCAATGGTATGCTCGAAGGACATAATAGAATTTAACAAGTATATACAAAGGCAAAGACTTTATCAATTTTTCACTGGGATTAATGATAATCTAGACAAAGAAAGAAGGGACATCCTCAATAATGACCCCTTACCAACTATGGAGGCAGCCTACGCCACAATCAGACGGGAAATAGCACGCCGGAGAATAATGAACGACGTCTCATCACTGGGAACGAGTCCCTCAGAGATCAGATCGGGTTTAGCCATGCGAAACAAGACCCTCTAGAGAAACAGAGAAGAAGATGATCGGAGAAAACTCCGATGTACTCATTGTGGTGGCTCAAGGCATACTAAGGAGGGATGTTTCAAGCTTGTGGGGTACCCCGATTGGTGGAACGATTTACAGAAGCGGAAAGCCGCCACCAAGGCACCGGCAAGGCCGACCGGCGGCCAGGCTTACCTGACTACTGCCGACCAACCATCATCATGTGTGGAATCAGGTAAATTGAGGGGCTGCGGCAAGGGGGAAGGAGAGGAAACAGTGACCACAAACCAAACAGACAACAGAAACAACAGCGAGAAACAGAGAAGGGAAGAGAGAGAAACAGCCGCAACACATAGGGAGGGAAGCACACCCCTTCTCACTCAATCTCTTATTTATAACCCCACAACCCTACCTCATACTCCCAAATCCCACATACAACCCATACCTTTAGGCCCAAATACAAAACCAATTAATATTTCTGGCCCACACCACATAATATCCACAAGCCTTCTTAGCCATAAACCCCACTCTCAATGGATATTTGATTGCGGGGCAACTGATACAATGACTTTTGATCCCCGCGATTTTTTATCAACCCATCCTACTAACCGAACCCATATCCAGACAGCTAATGGGGAATGTGTACCGGTTGACCAAGCTGGGCATGTCAATATTTCTCCTTCTCTTCATCTTAAAAATTGTTTGTTAATTCCCAGTCTGTCTCATAAATTATTGTCTGTTAGTCAGTTAACCAAGGAAATGAATTGTACTGTGCTCCTAACCTCTGAAAATTGTATTGTGCAGGATGCTCAGACAGGGACGATCATTGGGCATGGTACTGAACAATGGACTATACTATGTCGATGGGGTGATTCAAAATAGTAGTGCAATGCTTGCTCACGGATCTCCTGCTCACCAATTGTGGACTTGGCATCGTCGTTTAGGTCATCCGTCTCTAGGTTATCTAAAACGACTTTTTCCTTCTCTTCATAGTTGTACTACGTCCCTAGATTGTGAAACTTGTGTACTGGCTAAGAGCCATAAACATTTCTATTTTCCCAGTCATACTCATGCTCTCAAACCGTTTGATTTAGTACATTCTGATGTATGGGGGCCAGCTCCACATATTGACTCTCATTATTTTGCATAGTTTGTGTTATTTGTTGATGATTGTTCCCGTATGTGCTGGGTTTATTTCTTGAAACACAAATCTGAAGTTTTTGATATATTTGTTAAATTCTATAACATGATCCTTACTCAATTCCATGCAAAACCTAAGATCTTTCGCGCAGATAATGGGGGTGAATATATTTCTGTTGCTATGAAACAATTTTTTCTCGATCATGGTCTTGTCCACCAAACCTCTTGTCCAGAAACTCCCCAACAAAATGGGGTTGCTGAACGCAAAAACCGTACCCTACTTGAGATATCACGAGCTCTCATGTTTGAGGCTCGTGTGCCTGTCCGTTTTTGGCCCGAGGCTATTGCTACTGCCACCTATCTCATGAACCGTCTCCATACTAAAACCCTCCATTTCCAAACTCCTCTTGCCACCCTCCATACTTTTACCCTTGTTCCCTCTTCCCATTCCCTTCCTCCTCGCATATTTGGGTGTGTAGTGTATGTCCACCTTCCCTCTAGGGTACGAACCAAGTTTGAACCACGGGCATTCAAGTGTGTATTTCTTGGGTACGGCATTACTCAGAAGGGCTATCGATGTTATGATCCCCTCCATAACAAACTCTATACCACCATGGATTGTGACTTCTTTGAACAATCTTACTACTATACCCAGACTCGATCTCAGGGGGAGAGTGTGAGTGAGGATCTTAGCTGGTTAATTCATTCCTTGGTTGACAGTCGAGACCCCAAAGAACAAATAGGCTCTACCACTGATATTGCCACCAACATTGTCACTAATCCATCTCCTCAGACTACTCAAGTCCCTGAGCATCCAGTCGAACAAGAGGTAACACCAAGTTCTCCTCCTCCTTTCATTGATATATCTACTGATGATATTGTGCCAAGTAGTATTACTGTTCCCAGGAAATATGAATTGCCCCCACGGAGTGCAAGAGGAATGCCTCCCAAAAGATATGATCCTGAGTTTGAATCCCAGAAATCCCGATATCCCATTTGTAAACGGGATGATGAACAACTATCACAAACAGCTGTTGCCTTCAATACTTCTCTCTATTCCAGTACTATTCCAAAAAGCACTGAAGAAGCCCTCCGAGATCCAAAGTGGAAACAAGCTATGAATGAGGAGATCATGGCCCTCCAGAAAAACGAGACATGGGAGAAGTGTATGTTACTAAGTAACAAGAAGACTGTTGGATGTAAATGGGTTTTTTCGGTCAAGTATCATGCTGATGGAACCATTGAGAGGTATAAAGCGAGGCTTGTAGCGAAATGGTACACACAGACATACGGGATAGACTACTCGGAAACATTCTCACCTGTGGCTAAAATCGATACTATCCGAGTTCTCTTCTCTATAGCAGCAAACAAAGAATGGCCCCTATATCAGTTAGATGTGAAAAATGTCTTCTTGCATGGGGAGATTGAAGAAGAAGTTTATATGAAACCTCCACCAGGTTACTCAAATGAATATAACCACGGAGAAGGGTGTAAACTAAAAAAAGCGCTATACGGTTTGAAACAATCTCTAAGGGCGTGGTTTGGAAGATTCACTACAGCAATGAAGGGATTTGAATACAGACAGAGCAACTCAGACCACACTCTATTTCTCAGGAAGAGTGGAAACCAAATTACATGTCTCGTTATCTATGTTGATGATATGGTGATTACTGGGAACAAAGCTAAGGAAATTGATCGGCTCAGGAGCAAATTATTCCAAGAATTTGAGATGAAGGATTTGGGACAATTGAAATACTTTCTTGGAATAGAGGTTTTAAGGTCAAAGAAGGGGATATTCATTAATCAGAGAAAGTACACCCTAGATCTCCTGGCGGAAGCAGGCATGATAGACTGTAAACCGGCAGAGACTCCTATGGTAGCTAATCATGGTCTGCAAATTGTTGAAGGGGCAGAAATGGCACATCAAGATCGTTATAGAAGGATGGAAGGGAAAATGATCTATTTATCTCACACGAGACCAGATATCGCCTATGCAGTAGGAGTTGTAAGTAAGTTCATGCATCGACCTCAAGTGGAACACACGGCAGCAGTCCTGAGGATCTTGAGATGCTTAAAGGGAAGCAGTAATAAAGGTATTTTCTACTCAAAGAATGATAACCTTGATCTTATCGGTTTCACAGATACAGACTGGGCTGGTGATCGGGATGACAGAAAGTCTACTTCAGGATACTTCACCCTTGTAGGGGGTAATCTGGTCACTTGGAAGAGTAAGAAGTAGAAGGTAATTGCCTTATCCAGTGCTAAAGCAGAATTTAGAGGAATAGCAAAAGGGGACACAGAGATTCTATCACTAGTGGAAAAAACCTCATTTGCTGCGGTTTTTTTTGCCATTATTTGCTGCGGTTTTGGCCCCAAGCAATAGTGATAGCAGCAAATGGCCTACTTTAAATGCTGCGGTTAAAAACCGCAGCAAAAAAGGGCATTATTTGCTGCGGTCAACACAAAACCGCAGCAAATCAGGAGGAGTATTTGCTGCGGTCACAGGCAAAACCGCAGCAAATAATGCCCACTTATTTGCTGCGGTTTTGCCTCTGACCGCAGCAAATACTTGCTATTTTTCTTTTTCTTTTTTCGTTTTATACTAATAATATTTCAATAATAATGTACAATGTAATAACAATGATTAATCCAATAATAATCCAATGATAATCACAAATAATCACCAAAAATCTCTTTGTAATAATAAACTCTCGATCGTATATATACATTAAAGTCCTAAAAAATCTATATACTAATTACAATTTATCAAGGACAAAAATTAGCAAGATACGCGGCAATCTTGTCTTTTAATTCGCGCATCTCTCCAGGGTACAAAGGCTTTTGAGAAGCCTCTGTCAACAAGTCAAAAACACGAGGACGTTTTCCTAACTCATCCTCGACTCCCTCCATCATCTCATCAACACGATCCACATCCTCATCGACATTCTCTTCATCTGTCTCATACCCATCAACATGATCTACTACATCCTCATTGACATCGGCCACATTATTGACGTCCTCAACAACACTTTTCTCTTTGTAAACTCCCTCCTCACCATGCCAAACCCAAACATGATATTGAGGCCCAAACCCACGTCGAAGTATGTGCTCCCTAAGGATATCAACACTATCTACCTTTGATACATTGCCACAACTGACACATGGGCAATAAAAACCAACTCCCCCCGTCCTAACTTGATGTTCAACCGCAATACTACAAAATTCTAATACGCCATCAATAAATTCCGACGATTCAATGCTTCCATACATCCAAGAACGATCTTTTGTCATCCTAATTAGTGTGATTAATTGATTCATAACAAAATTAATACGTAACTTTTAAGCATATATACTTATTTCTAACAAACATATTTAATCCTAAAAAAATATACTCTTATTTATACCAAATCTATTTAACCCTAAATATACATACTTCATATTTTAATTTTATACTTCATACTTCAATATTAAGCACTACATTGTAAATAAAATCATATTCTAATTCTAATAGTTAAAGACATAACTATAACAACAAACCACATTTTTAACAAATTACACAAATATTTAACAAACTAATAACATAAACTTGAATAATGTAAAATTCACAAATAGTAAAATTTTGCTCAAATAGTATCCAGATTTGGCATACTAGCATACAAGCAAAAGCAAAACAGTACATATCATTTGCAAATAACAATTCAAACAAAAATTCACTAAATTACTAAATTACATATTAAACAATAAAGATATGAACTTGCAAATTAGTAAAATAAATATAATTACCTTGATTTCGTGAGTTATGTTATCTACAACGAAAAACAGAGAAACAAAATTAGTATACAAACGGTTGCCATAATTTTTGAGTTTTTTCATGAATATCTTGCAAAACTTAAATGCTTAACAAATTAAAAGGAGAAAAAATACCTTAATGTCGTGGGTTTTGAAGATGAACAAGACCAAAGATTAACTTTCGTAGGTTTATGAACCAAGAAGATGAAGAACTTTTAAGAAACTGTTAACACACAACAGTTTGCAGATGAAGATGAAGAACGACTTTGAAGAAGAAAGTTGTTACGTTTTTGAAGATGAAGAAGAGGTACGAAGCAGATGAAGATGAAGATGAAGATGAAGCGTTTTTTCAATGGGTTTGAGAGACGAAGCAAAGTGTATAGTGTACGTTGTAGTAATCGAGTTTTGTGAAAAAAGAAATGGCGGGTTTTAAATTAATACTACTGTACAACGGTATTATTTGCTGCGGGTGGATGAAGAACTGGAGCAATTATTGTCCAAGTGTAATATTTGCTGCTGGTGGATGAAGAACCGGAGCAATTGGAAGAATATTTGCTGCGGGCATGGAAAGAACCGCAGCAATTGAAGCTGCATATGAGTATTTGCTGCGGTCAAGGCCTCAAACCGCAGCAATTAATGGTTTTTTTTCTTATTCTTTTTCCTATTTATTGCTGCGTATATACAAAAACCGCAGCAAATGATAAGCAGCAAATACGTTTTTTTCCACTAGTATATAGATCAGAAAACTTTTTGGAGATCTAGATTGCCACCAGACACAGGCATGTCTTCTATATTGTGATAATAAAGCAGCAATAAGCATCTCCGAGAATCCGGTTCAACATGATCGAACGAAACATGTAGAGATTGACCGACATTTTATCAAGGAGAAACTGGAGAACAAGATCATCCGTCTTCCCTTTGTTAGATCGAAAGACCAATTAGCTGACATTCTCACAAAAGCCGTTTCATCAGAGGTCTTCAATAGTACTTTATGCAAGTTAGGCATCGGTGATCCCACAACCTAACTTGAGGGGGAGTGTGGGAAAGTATATATTTCATATATTTAGATTATTCTAGATTATTCTAAATTACCTTAATTAATGTATAGATTATTTAGTTCCCTAGAATAGAAGCTAATGTTCATGTATATATTGGAGAATGGTTTACTCCTTGAAGATACAGAAAACTATTCCTAAAACCCTAATTTCCGCAACTGTTTAATCTTCAATGTGACATGACCTACTTCCCTAAACTATAGGTCTTAATTTGAAAATCCTAATTAATAACCGTGATTTATAAATTACCATAGAAAAAGACATAATGATAAAATAAACAAAAAAAGAAAAAGATAAAATAAAACACTAAAAATTCCCCCAATAAAATTAGGCCACATGGTGGTAATTTATCATTTTATCAAATAACCGTAATTTCCCTGGACTTTCTCAGATCTTAATTATAAGTTAAAAAGTAAAAACTACAGAAATGAAAATAAATAAAGTTCTTTCATCATTAAATAACTTTCTCGGGTCTTAATTATAAGTTAAAAAGTAATAACCCCTGAGATAAAAACACCAATAACAACAAGGAATAAGGTTGTTTCATCATTAAATAACTTTAAGAGTTGTATATTTGTATATAAAAATTAACAAATTTTCTTTATTATTAATTTTTTTAATTTTAAAAGAAAAACTAGCATAAAAATTAAAAATAATGAAATATAATATAGTATTTCAAAGGAAAATATTATATTAAACTACATTAAAAATTCATTAGATTCTTTATTATATGCAGCAAGAGGCGGTTCTTAGGGGGTACGGGATGCACAATCAAAGGGGGACCTTATAATATAAAAAAAATGATATTAAAAAAACATATTAATAAGGTAGGAGTTGTTGGTAAGTGTTTTATTTAACATTTCAATGGTCATAGGATCAATTCTCTGCTTTTTTTTATCTATTTCAAAAGCAATCTTTTTAACTTCAAACAATTTCTCTTACATCATTTATAGGAGTAGTACTTAAAAATATAATTGTGTTGAGTTTTTTTTATTAGTTTGATCTCTATTTTATTTTAATTATGAAGGACCCAAGTTTAGAAATATATAAAAAATAAATTGGGCCTCAGAATACTTTGCTTCGCCCCTGTGTACAACTATATATATTATTCTCCTTAAATCAATAGTAAAAGTGTCGGGATTATTGTATTTAAAAAAAATTATTGGGATAAACTAAAATAAAAAATGAGATTAATTGAGGGAAAAAGTTATGCTTCATTTGTTTGGCATTGGATTAGAATTCTTTTTGGAAAAAAAGGTGGCGCAAACGTATTATATGGTAGTCAACAACAAATATGTCGCCCAAACTACAAACATGCATGGGCTACAAATCCATAACGAGTAATATGTCTCGCCATAGCTATGTATTTGTGCCACAACGTTATGTGATGCTCAAAAGTTCTGTTTATGGACATTAAATTTGTTGTCTGTCACGCCTAAATATTGCTGATGTGCCACAATAAATGCTCTGAGTCATAGATTATATGAATTACGGCCTAAAACTTTTATTGTGAAACTTTTGCTAAATTATGAGGCACATTTTTTTTCGTTTTTGTACGATTTGATATTAATTCTTTGGTCTTACTAGGTTAAAGTGTTGATGATTTGTTTTAATATCCAAAATATATTTTCATACAAATAATTATATGAATTATAGCTAGGGGTAAAATATTTTATATACTTTCTACAGGTTAATTTCACTATGAAAATCTTATATGAATTGCGATAAACAGAGATTTTAAAGTGTCAAATATCGTCTATCTAATAACGATCAACATCCGGATCACCATCAATGCCACTATTAAAACCTTTTTTCTTAGTTGGATTTTAGTCGAGGTAATAATAATAACCCATAAAAGATTAATATCACATGTATATATATAATATGTATATACATATTCATATAAGTTGATTATCAACCAATAATCGTTCATATATTTAGCAACATTTATCCTATTTACTTATATGTAACCTCATATGTGTAACCTACTACTCCATGAACTCTCATATATCAATGAGCATATATTTATTTTTGCAACTTTTATTCTATTTACTTATTTACTTATAATATGTATAACCTCATAAAAATTGATTATAATGAGTAGTAAATTTATTAATGTATATACAAGATTAAATGTTTGTAGCAAAGCACTAGGTTCACCTAAAATAAATGAATATATATTTTATCTTTATTATTTTTTATTTATATTTAGTGATTATTATTACACTACATTAAAGACAATTTCCTTCATGAACATTTTTTGCTTAATGCTTATATGGTTTTTTCTAGATAATGCTAAAAGACCTAAATTATAAAAATAATGTCAAAATTACTACTCCATAAGTGTTCCATCATATAAAGAGCACCTAGTTAGCACAATTTAACCTTTTATTTTATTTTATGAAGCAATTTAACTAAATAATGTGAAAATAATTGTTTGGACCATTTAGTCTATATGGTTTTTTATAGATAAAATTTAATCATTCGACTAAACTAGCTGTATATGCTATTATTAATTGATATCCTATTTCTATATTTACTCTTTCTCTCATCATTTATTTATATATAATCGACTAAGTTTTCAAAACATTAATTTAATATTAAATAAATACATCACGAGCATTGTAAAATAAAGGAAACGGTTGCACTAAGGATGACAATTCCGTTAAATTTTAACCTAAATTCAACTCGATCCATAAAAAATAATATGATTCGAATTTGAAGAAAAAAAATTCGACGTTAAAGCAATTAAGTCAGAGGACATAAAATTCGAAGTACGAGTCAGAGATAGTAGTGAAATTCTGCAACATAAGATCTTAAAGGCTCAAAGCATTTGAATTTAGGAGTAACTGACTCTCGAAAATCTGTAATTTTGTCATTCATGTAATAACTTAATTTGTTATAAGCCTCTTTAAATTATTGATTAAAATAAAAATAAATATGAAAAAAACCTAAACTGAATTCCACATATGAACTTATCATCAAAAGAAATACCCTTAAAAATATTGATTAAATGAAGCATTTTACTTTTTCCGTTTTGAAACACTAACTACATAACGGTTATTAATATTATTCATTGTTCAAGCTTATTTTATTTGTTGTGGCTAATGTGTAAGAAAAAATATTATCAAGTGGTAACTTATTTGAATCTGTTAAAATAATCAAGAAAAATCTAGAATTTTAATTAAATATAAAAATATCTAAACTAAAGAATTAAAAAAATAAAAGTATCTAAGATAATATAATGGAAGATCCTAAAAAAGTAATTAAAAAATAAAAATACCTAAGATATTTTAGTAAACTTGTAACCAAACTCAACACTATAAAATACCAATAGATGTAATCAATTTTTTGGCAATGAAGAACAATATACATTCTACATATTCACTCATCTTCCTCTCCAAATAAATTCATTCACTATTTTACCATCTAAATTTTCCTACAAAATCGTCTAATCACATATTTTCATAATATTAACTTTTTATAATTTTTCTGATATGTATAGTTCATTCAATATATAAATAATCAAAATAATATATTAAATTGCGTAATAAATCAAATATAACAAGTATAGTAGAACACAGTAAGTATTAAAATTTTAGTATCATTTGACATAACTTATTGGTTAAATATATCTCTAAAATGCTAGGCTAATGTCACTCTTGAAGATGGCATACATCTGATCAAATGGTATCATCAAAAGTAAGCCAAATGTATTTTCGTGGTTGGTACCATGAAATTGGTTTTGAATAATATAAGCTTTTTAACTTTTTTTCTATAATAATATTAACTATTGATTAATCATAAATAATACAAATTTAAGGTATATTTTCGCACATTTATTTTTACGAATTACCTTTAAAACAGGTCAATTGTACCACCTGTGCACCACACTACCCAAGCACTCCCCCACCCCGCCCTAGCCCAACCCTCTACTTTCAGCGCCGGCGACATCCTAGCAGCAGGTCCCCCATCCTCCTCTCCTTTTGGCCACATTCCCAGCTACTACCACACAAAATCTCTAAATCTTAAAAACTACCCACTACAGCCACCCCACCACCTGCTCCTCATCCTAAAGTCATCCTTGTGATCATAACAACCTCCAAACCCTAAATCCTAAAGCTACCCCCACAATTACCACATCGGCGAGCCACCATCTTGATGAACAATTTGAAATACTAAACGCATAAGTCAATACTCCCACCACTATAAACAAGTTTTAATCTTTTTACAATAATCAAAAAAAAACCAGAAAAAGATTAGATTTTTATACCAATACCAACAAAAAAACATGAAACAAAGAATGAAATAGATGTAGAATTAAAAGAATATACCATATCTTGACCAAGTTTAACAGTAGATTCTATGCAAGAATGTCTGTTCTTGAAGAACAAGATTTTTGGGAGGATGTTACTGTGATTGGTCAAGGAAACGTAGGTGGAGGGGAAGAGAGTCGGGGTTGTGTGAGGGTAAGGGGACCGTGCTGGGGTGGGGTTGAGGAGGCCGCCACCAAGGTTGGGTGGAGGCCTTGGAGGGCTAGGATGGGTGATCTAAGGTGGTAAGTTTGTTTTTTTTAATTTTCATTTTTTTTCTTTTTGGAATTGAACTACAATTTTAGGTTACCATTACTTACCAACAAGTCAAAGGATGCTAGTGAAAATTTTCTTTTGATATTAGTATATTTATAGTTAATCAATAGTTAATATTATTATAGAAAAAAGATAAAAAATTGTATTATTCAAAGCAATTTTTTTTTATAATTTTGCATTTTATTTATTTTCACACAAAAACGGATTAAAATATTGTATTTCTTAGTTTATCTTTTTAAGTAAATACGAATTACGATGAGTTGTTTTACAAGGTTGATGGAATTAATGTAGATTATTTTAATTTTTATTATAGTCAATTTGTTGTTTTTCAATAAAACATGTGTAAACATTTCTGATTTTTGTTGTTGAAATTACATTTTTTATTCATTGTGGAAACGAGCCTATTTCTATTATTTTGCTTAGAGTTCAAGATATCTCAAGATTGTTTGGTGAATATTTGTTAATTGTTAGCAAATATTGAACTTGTTTCATCATGCACCAGCTATATAAGAGTAAAGTGTTTGGTGTTTTATGGCTTTTAAGCTACTAAATAAATTAGGTAAGTATAAAGATATTTGTAAAATTTAGTATTTTTTATTAGCTATTTATTATAAAGAATATAAATGAACGATCCAAAAGATAATGCAAAAAACTAATATTTGTAGCAGCTTTCTTATTGTAGCTAAAAATCACATTGTCAGCTATTTCAAAAGTCATGTATTAAATAAAGTAAGTTTTAATTATTTCACCAGCCAATTAAAAGTTAATCATATTTGGTTTAGCAAAGGTCACAGTAGAACCACGTAGCTACTACTCCCTTTGTTTTTTTTTTTTTGTCTTTTTATTTACTTTTTCACAGTTTTTAATGTAAATTTTAAATTTTAATATCTCTAAATACACATAATAAAAAATTATAAAAAATACATAATAAAAAAATATACATTAAGACGAATATGACGAGATCTTACATGTATATACTTTATCTTCTAAATATGTATTAAAAACATTAATTAAATTTCTCTCTCCTTAAAACGACATATTTCAAATGAAAGAACATTAAAAAATAAAGGGAGTATATTTTTCACCAATTAGTATTCTAGATGATCATATAATATAATAATAAGAGTTTAAAAGTAATAACTACTTTATTTTGGACACTTCTAGAGTTTCATTCAAAATAAACTCTTTTTGTATTGGTTTTTAGTTTAAACAAATTCTACAATTCTCTTAGAACGGTCCAGGCGGAATTAAATTAAATGGATTTTAGACTATTAGGGATGACTGATCTTAGAACGGTCCACCTTTATGTAACAAAAAAAGAAAATTCTAGTATTACTAATTTTCAAATGCAAAACCATATAGCATGATCTTTTAGATGATTGATGTGTACAGTGTACTCTCATTGTCTCATATATATTTTATTATATTTTATATTTTGATATATTTATCGAATTTGCTATATTTCTATTTGTCGTCATGGTCCACATATTTTTTCATTAATATTCATTCACATATTTAATTTATTTTTTATCTTATTATACATTTTTCTCGCTTTTATATCTCGTTCAGGACTCGGGAGAGAAAGAGTAGAAATACTCCTCGGTCTCTCTACGATAATAGAAAAGAAAAAATTGATTTTAAGGAATAAGATATTTAGGAATAAATAAAGAGAAAAAATATATTATATAGATAAATAAAAATATTACATAAAATATAGTGATGAAATAAAAAAAATAATGGAATATTGTCTAAATTTTCCTTAATTCATTATATAGAATAAATAATGGAATATATACTTAATAAAGAGAAAAAAATATATTAATTTTCATAATTTTCTAAATATTTTCTAAATTTTCATAATTTTTCGTATAGTCAAAATAAAATTATTTAATATTAAAATACACATTAAATTACATACAAAAAGAAATATAACAAGTATTGAATAATGAAGAAAGTATCCAAATAATAAAACTGAGACAAATTTAATGTGGCCAAATACTTCCTCCGTTTCATTCTATTTGCTGCAATTGACCTTTTTACGTAATCTAATGCGTTCTTTTCTTAATTTATATGTTGAATTAGACATATCTAAAAATTATATATACAAAGTAACTATTAAGTTAAAAGTATATAATTAGACGATTCAAACAAAATTTTACTTAACTATAATTTTTTACATATTAGTCGTAATATATAAAATAATCTCCTGTCAACTAAAATATAGCAATTAGCAAGAATTTGACAACAGAAAAGATGAATAAGTTAACAGTAACACCCAAAGGGTAAATTTTGTATGACAGATAAGCACAACCCAATGCCTAGCCTTGCCCTAGTATATTATTGGCAATCATTAATTATATGTTGTACTTATGTACTAGGATGCGACACGATGAACGTTTATGTTAGCTTCTAATTATATTGGATGGCTATGCTATCCTACGTTAATCTATAATAATGAAGTAT
Organism: Amaranthus tricolor; assembly: GCF_026212465.1. Lineage (NCBI taxonomy): Eukaryota > Viridiplantae > Streptophyta > Magnoliopsida > Caryophyllales > Amaranthaceae > Amaranthus > Amaranthus tricolor. The sequence continues at coordinate 1,341,179 of NC_080062.1, forward strand.
TTCTATTACTGACTCCGTTTTGAAATACTTGCTATATTTCAGTTATGAGTACTATTTATTGTTTAAGTTTAATTTATATATTGTGACTAATGTATAAGTAAAAATATAGTCCATTGAGATCTTATTTGAATCGTCTAATCTCATACTTTTATAATATGAGCTTTTTATAATTTTTTGATGTGTAGAATTCAATATATAAATGGACAAAATAACACACTGGATTGCATAAAAAGTCAAATGTAGTAAGTATAATGGAACGGAGTAAGTATAATACTTTCATTATGTTTTTGTAATTTTATACCATATGATTTAAATATAAATTTTTTTAAGTTATATGGTGTAAATTTTAAAAATTAGAGAAAGTATAAAGGTTTTGAGTTCACCCTTATAAATACTTCCTTCGTTCTATATCTCTTGCATCATATCAACTTTTACACTATTTATTACCCTATAGTAATTTACATATTTTGGCTATTATATGAGAAAAAATATAGTCATGTGGAATTTATTTTATTCTTTTTGTCGCATATTTTTATAATATCAAATTTTTATAATTTTTAGTTATATATAACTCTGGATATAAACAATCCGACAAACACATTGGATTGCACAAAAATATTTTTGTTAAAGTACTACCTTCATCTCACTATATGATTTGTTGCTGCAAGTTATAAAATACATGCATTTGATAGTGATATTTTCCACACAATATGTTATGATGAATAAGGTTGTTAAAAGAAAAGAAAAAGGAGAAGTATACATGTGACTATGTGAGAACGCATCACATGTAAGTTGGCAGTGGAAATAATTAGGGATGAAATTCCAAAGAAAATCCAACTTTACATGGCAATATTGGTCAGTATTAGATTTATGATAGAGACACATGACCGACTTCACTAGAGTATAGACATGACCGACTACACTAGAGTATAGGTCTTAATTACAAAATTCTAATTAATAACCGTTATTATAAATTACCATAAAAAAAGACATAATTATAAAATAAACAAAATAAGAAAAAGATAAAACAAAATATTAAAAATTTCCTCAATAAAATTAGGCCACATGGTGGTAATTTATCATTTTATCAAATAACCGTAATTTCCCTGGACTTTCTCAGATCTTAATTATAAGTTAAAAAGTAAAAACTACAGAAATGAAAATAAATAAAGTTCTTTCATCATTAAATAACTTTCTCGGGTCTTAATTATAAGTTAAAAAGTAATAACCCCTGAGATAAAAACACCAATAACAACAAGGAATAAGGTTGTTTCATCATTAAATAACTTTAAGAGTTGTATATTTGTATATAAAAATTAACAAATTTTCTTTATTATTAATTTTTTTAATTTTAAAAGAAAAACTAGCATAAAAATTAAAAATAATGAAATATAATATAGTATTTCAAAGGAAAATATTATATTAAACTACATTAAAAATTCATTAGATTCTTTATTATATGCAGCAAGAGGCGGTTCTTAGGGGGAACGGGATGCACAATCAAAGGGGGATCTTATAATATAAAAAAAAATGATATTAAAATAACATATTAATAAGGTAGGAGTTGTTGGTAAGTGTTTTATTTAACATTTCAATGGTCATAGGATCAATTCTCTGCTTTTTTTTATCTATTTCAAAAGCAATCTTTTTAACTTCAAACAATTTCTCTTACATCATTTATAGGAGTAGTACTTAAAAATATAATTGTGTTGAGTTTTTTTTATTAGTTTGATCTCTATTTTATTTTAATTATGAAGGACCCAAGTTTAGAAATATATAAAAAATAAATTGGGCCTCAGAATACTTTGCTTCGCCCCTGTGTACAACTATATATATTATTCTCCTTAAATCAATAGTAAAAGTGTCGGGATTATTCTATTTAAAAAAAAATTATTGGGATAAACTAAAATAAAAAATGAGATTAATTGAGGGAAAAAGTTATGCTTCATTTGTTTGGCATTGGATTAGAAATCTTTTTGGAAAAAAAGGTGGCGCAAACGTATGATATGGTAGTCAACAACAAATATGTCGCCCAAACTACAAACATGCATGGGCTACAAATCTATAACGAGTAATATGTCTCGCCATAGCTATGTATTTGTGCCACAACGTTATGTGATGCTCAAAAGTTCTGTTTATGGACGTTAAATTTGTTGTTTGTCACGCCTAAATATTGCTGATGTGCCACAATAAATGCTCTCAGTCATAGATTATATGAATTACGGCCTAAAACTTTTATTGTGAAACTTTTGCTAAATTATGAGGCACATTTTTTTTCGTTTTTGTACGATTTGATATTAATTCTTTGGTCTTACTAGGTTAAAGTGTTGATGATTTGTTTTAATATCCAAAATATATTTTCATACAAATAATTATATGAATTATAGCTAGGGGTAAAATATTTTATATACTTTCTACAGGTTAATTTCACTATGAAAATCTTATATGAATTGCGATAAACAGAGATTTTAAAGTGTCAAATATCGTCTATCTAATAACGATCAACATCCGGATCACCATCAATGCCACTATTAAAACCTTTTTTCTTAGTTGGATTTTAGTCGAGGTAATAATAATAACCCATAAAAGATTAATATCACATGTATATATATAATATGTATATACATATTCATATAAGTTGATTATCAACCAATAATCGTTCATATATTTAGCAACATTTATCCTATTTACTTATATGTAACCTCATATGTGTAACCTACTACTCCATGAACTCTCATATATCAATGAGCATATATTTATTTTTGCAACTTTTATTCTATTTACTTATTTACTTATAATATGTATAACCTCATAAAAATTGATTATAATGAGTAGTAAATTTATTAATGTATATACAAGATTAAATGTTTGTAGCAAAGCACTAGGTTCACCTAAAATAAATGAATATATATTTTATCTTTATTATTTTTTATTTATATTTAGTGATTATTATTACACTACATTAAAGACAATTTCCTTCATGAACATTTTTTGCTTAATGCTTATATGGTTTTTTCTAGATAATGCTAAAAGACCTAAATTATAAAAATAATGTCAAAATTACTACTCCATAAGTGTTCCATCATATAAAGAGCACCTAGTTAGCACAATTTAACCTTTTATTTTATTTTATGAAGCAATTTAACTAAATAATGTGAAAATAATTGTTTGGACCATTTAGTCTATATGGTTTTTTATAGATAAAATTTAATCATTCGACTAAACTAGCTGTATATGCTATTATTAATTGATATCCTATTTCTATATTTACTCTTTCTCTCATCATTTATTTATATATAATCGACTAAGTTTTCAAAACATTAATTTAATATTAAATAAATACATCACGAGCATTGTAAAATAAAGGAAACGGTTGCACTAAGGATGACAATTCCGTTAAATTTTAACCTAAATTCAACTCGATCCATAAAAAATAATATGATTCGAATTTGAAGAAAAAAAATTCGACGTTAAAGCAATTAAGTCAGAGGACATAAAATTCGAAGTACGAGTCAGAGATAGTAGTGAAATTCTGCAACATAAGATCTTAAAGGCTCAAAGCATTTGAATTTAGGAGTAACTGACTCTCGAAAATCTGTAATTTTGTCATTCATGTAATAACTTAATTTGTTATAAGCCTCTTTAAATTATTGATTAAAATAAAAATAAATATGAAAAAAACCTAAACTGAATTCCACATATGAACTTATCATCAAAAGAAATACCCTTAAAAATATTGATTAAATGAAGCATTTTACTTTTTCCGTTTTGAAACACTAACTACATAACGGTTATTAATATTATTCATTGTTCAAGCTTATTTTATTTGTTGTGGCTAATGTGTAAGAAAAAATATTATCAAGTGGTAACTTATTTGAATCTGTTAAAATAATCAAGAAAAATCTAGAATTTTAATTAAATATAAAAATATCTAAACTAAAGAATTAAAAAAATAAAAGTATCTAAGATAATATAATGGAAGATCCTAAAAAAGTAATTAAAAAATAAAAATACCTAAGATATTTTAGTAAACTTGTAACCAAACTCAACACTATAAAATACCAATAGATGTAATCAATTTTTTGGCAATGAAGAACAATATACATTCTACATATTCACTCATCTTCCTCTCCAAATAAATTCATTCACTATTTTACCATCTAAATTTTCCTACAAAATCGTCTAATCACATATTTTCATAATATTAACTTTTTATAATTTTTCTGATATGTATAGTTCATTCAATATATAAATAATCAAAATAATATATTAAATTGCGTAATAAATCAAATATAACAAGTATAGTAGAACACAGTAAGTATTAAAATTTTAGTATCATTTGACATAACTTATTGGTTAAATATATCTCTAAAATGCTAGGCTAATGTCACTCTTGAAGATGGCATACATCTGATCAAATGGTATCATCAAAAGTAAGCCAAATGTATTTTCGTGGTTGGTACCATGAAATTGGTTTTGAATAATATAAGCTTTTTAACTTTTTTTCTATAATAATATTAACTATTGATTAATCATAAATAATACAAATTTAAGGTATATTTTCGCACATTTATTTTTACGAATTACCTTTAAAACAGGTCAATTGTACCACCTGTGCACCACACTACCCAAGCACTCCCCCACCCCGCCCTAGCCCAACCCTCTACTTTCAGCGCCGGCGACATCCTAGCAGCAGGTCCCCCATCCTCCTCTCCTTTTGGCCACATTCCCAGCTACTACCACACAAAATCTCTAAATCTTAAAAACTACCCACTACAGCCACCCCACCACCTGCTCCTCATCCTAAAGTCATCCTTGTGATCATAACAACCTCCAAACCCTAAATCCTAAAGCTACCCCCACAATTACCACATCGGCGAGCCACCATCTTGATGAACAATTTGAAATACTAAACGCATAAGTCAATACTCCCACCACTATAAACAAGTTTTAATCTTTTTACAATAATCAAAAAAAAACCAGAAAAAGATTAGATTTTTATACCAATACCAACAAAAAAACATGAAACAAAGAATGAAATAGATGTAGAATTAAAAGAATATACCATATCTTGACCAAGTTTAACAGTAGATTCTATGCAAGAATGTCTGTTCTTGAAGAACAAGATTTTTGGGAGGATGTTACTGTGATTGGTCAAGGAAACGTAGGTGGAGGGGAAGAGAGTCGGGGTTGTGTGAGGGTAAGGGGACCGTGCTGGGGTGGGGTTGAGGAGGCCGCCACCAAGGTTGGGTGGAGGCCTTGGAGGGCTAGGATGGGTGATCTAAGGTGGTAAGTTTGTTTTTTTTAATTTTCATTTTTTTTCTTTTTGGAATTGAACTACAATTTTAGGTTACCATTACTTACCAACAAGTCAAAGGATGCTAGTGAAAATTTTCTTTTGATATTAGTATATTTATAGTTAATCAATAGTTAATATTATTATAGAAAAAAGATAAAAAATTGTATTATTCAAAGCAATTTTTTTTTATAATTTTGCATTTTATTTATTTTCACACAAAAACGGATTAAAATATTGTATTTCTTAGTTTATCTTTTTAAGTAAATACGAATTACGATGAGTTGTTTTACAAGGTTGATGGAATTAATGTAGATTATTTTAATTTTTATTATAGTCAATTTGTTGTTTTTCAATAAAACATGTGTAAACATTTCTGATTTTTGTTGTTGAAATTACATTTTTTATTCATTGTGGAAACGAGCCTATTTCTATTATTTTGCTTAGAGTTCAAGATATCTCAAGATTGTTTGGTGAATATTTGTTAATTGTTAGCAAATATTGAACTTGTTTCATCATGCACCAGCTATATAAGAGTAAAGTGTTTGGTGTTTTATGGCTTTTAAGCTACTAAATAAATTAGGTAAGTATAAAGATATTTGTAAAATTTAGTATTTTTTATTAGCTATTTATTATAAAGAATATAAATGAACGATCCAAAAGATAATGCAAAAAACTAATATTTGTAGCAGCTTTCTTATTGTAGCTAAAAATCACATTGTCAGCTATTTCAAAAGTCATGTATTAAATAAAGTAAGTTTTAATTATTTCACCAGCCAATTAAAAGTTAATCATATTTGGTTTAGCAAAGGTCACAGTAGAACCACGTAGCTACTACTCCCTTTGTTTTTTTTTTTTTGTCTTTTTATTTACTTTTTCACAGTTTTTAATGTAAATTTTAAATTTTAATATCTCTAAATACACATAATAAAAAATTATAAAAAATACATAATAAAAAAATATACATTAAGACGAATATGACGAGATCTTACATGTATATACTTTATCTTCTAAATATGTATTAAAAACATTAATTAAATTTCTCTCTCCTTAAAACGACATATTTCAAATGAAAGAACATTAAAAAATAAAGGGAGTATATTTTTCACCAATTAGTATTCTAGATGATCATATAATATAATAATAAGAGTTTAAAAGTAATAACTACTTTATTTTGGACACTTCTAGAGTTTCATTCAAAATAAACTCTTTTTGTATTGGTTTTTAGTTTAAACAAATTCTACAATTCTCTTAGAACGGTCCAGGCGGAATTAAATTAAATGGATTTTAGACTATTAGGGATGACTGATCTTAGAACGGTCCACCTTTATGTAACAAAAAAAGAAAATTCTAGTATTACTAATTTTCAAATGCAAAACCATATAGCATGATCTTTTAGATGATTGATGTGTACAGTGTACTCTCATTGTCTCATATATATTTTATTATATTTTATATTTTGATATATTTATCGAATTTGCTATATTTCTATTTGTCGTCATGGTCCACATATTTTTTCATTAATATTCATTCACATATTTAATTTATTTTTTATCTTATTATACATTTTTCTCGCTTTTATATCTCGTTCAGGACTCGGGAGAGAAAGAGTAGAAATACTCCTCGGTCTCTCTACGATAATAGAAAAGAAAAAATTGATTTTAAGGAATAAGATATTTAGGAATAAATAAAGAGAAAAAATATATTATATAGATAAATAAAAATATTACATAAAATATAGTGATGAAATAAAAAAAATAATGGAATATTGTCTAAATTTTCCTTAATTCATTATATAGAATAAATAATGGAATATATACTTAATAAAGAGAAAAAAATATATTAATTTTCATAATTTTCTAAATATTTTCTAAATTTTCATAATTTTTCGTATAGTCAAAATAAAATTATTTAATATTAAAATACACATTAAATTACATACAAAAAGAAATATAACAAGTATTGAATAATGAAGAAAGTATCCAAATAATAAAACTGAGACAAATTTAATGTGGCCAAATACTTCCTCCGTTTCATTCTATTTGCTGCAATTGACCTTTTTACGTAATCTAATGCGTTCTTTTCTTAATTTATATGTTGAATTAGACATATCTAAAAATTATATATACAAAGTAACTATTAAGTTAAAAGTATATAATTAGACGATTCAAACAAAATTTTACTTAACTATAATTTTTTACATATTAGTCGTAATATATAAAATAATCTCCTGTCAACTAAAATATAGCAATTAGCAAGAATTTGACAACAGAAAAGATGAATAAGTTAACAGTAACACCCAAAGGGTAAATTTTGTATGACAGATAAGCACAACCCAATGCCTAGCCTTGCCCTAGTATATTATTGGCAATCATTAATTATATGTTGTACTTATGTACTAGGATGCGACACGATGAACGTTTATGTTAGCTTCTAATTATATTGGATGGCTATGCTATCCTACGTTAATCTATAATAATGAAGTATTTCTATTACTGACTCCGTTTTGAAATACTTGCTATATTTCAGTTATGAGTACTATTTATTGTTTAAGTTTAATTTATATATTGTGACTAATGTATAAGTAAAAATATAGTCCATTGAGATCTTATTTGAATCGTCTAATCTCATACTTTTATAATATGAGCTTTTTATAATTTTTTGATGTGTAGAATTCAATATATAAATGGACAAAATAACACACTGGATTGCATAAAAAGTCAAATGTAGTAAGTATAATGGAACGGAGTAAGTATAATACTTTCATTATGTTTTTGTAATTTTATACCATATGATTTAAATATAAATTTTTTTAAGTTATATGGTGTAAATTTTAAAAATTAGAGAAAGTATAAAGGTTTTGAGTTCACCCTTATAAATACTTCCTTCGTTCTATATCTCTTGCATCATATCAACTTTTACACTATTTATTACCCTATAGTAATTTACATATTTTGGCTATTATATGAGAAAAAATATAGTCATGTGGAATTTATTTTATTCTTTTTGTCGCATATTTTTATAATATCAAATTTTTATAATTTTTAGTTATATATAACTCTGGATATAAACAATCCGACAAACACATTGGATTGCACAAAAATATTTTTGTTAAAGTACTACCTTCATCTCACTATATGATTTGTTGCTGCAAGTTATAAAATACATGCATTTGATAGTGATATTTTCCACACAATATGTTATGATGAATAAGGTTGTTAAAAGAAAAGAAAAAGGAGAAGTATACATGTGACTATGTGAGAACGCATCACATGTAAGTTGGCAGTGGAAATAATTAGGGATGAAATTCCAAAGAAAATCCAACTTTACATGGCAATATTGGTCAGTATTAGATTTATGATAGAGACACATGACCGACTTCACTAGAGTATAGACATGACCGACTACACTAGAGTATAGGTCTTAATTACAAAATTCTAATTAATAACCGTTATTATAAATTACCATAAAAAAAGACATAATTATAAAATAAACAAAATAAGAAAAAGATAAAACAAAATATTAAAAATTTCCTCAATAAAATTAGGCCACATGGTGGTAATTTATCATTTTATCAAATAACCGTAATTTCCCTGGACTTTCTCAGATCTTAATTATAAGTTAAAAAGTAAAAACTACAGAAATGAAAATAAATAAAGTTCTTTCATCATTAAATAACTTTCTCGGGTCTTAATTATAAGTTAAAAAGTAATAACCCCTGAGATAAAAACACCAATAACAACAAGGAATAAGGTTGTTTCATCATTAAATAACTTTAAGAGTTGTATATTTGTATATAAAAATTAACAAATTTTCTTTATTATTAATTTTTTTAATTTTAAAAGAAAAACTAGCATAAAAATTAAAAATAATGAAATATAATATAGTATTTCAAAGGAAAATATTATATTAAACTACATTAAAAATTCATTAGATTCTTTATTATATGCAGCAAGAGGCGGTTCTTAGGGGGAACGGGATGCACAATCAAAGGGGGATCTTATAATATAAAAAAAAATGATATTAAAATAACATATTAATAAGGTAGGAGTTGTTGGTAAGTGTTTTATTTAACATTTCAATGGTCATAGGATCAATTCTCTGCTTTTTTTTATCTATTTCAAAAGCAATCTTTTTAACTTCAAACAATTTCTCTTACATCATTTATAGGAGTAGTACTTAAAAATATAATTGTGTTGAGTTTTTTTTATTAGTTTGATCTCTATTTTATTTTAATTATGAAGGACCCAAGTTTAGAAATATATAAAAAATAAATTGGGCCTCAGAATACTTTGCTTCGCCCCTGTGTACAACTATATATATTATTCTCCTTAAATCAATAGTAAAAGTGTCGGGATTATTCTATTTAAAAAAAAATTATTGGGATAAACTAAAATAAAAAATGAGATTAATTGAGGGAAAAAGTTATGCTTCATTTGTTTGGCATTGGATTAGAAATCTTTTTGGAAAAAAAGGTGGCGCAAACGTATGATATGGTAGTCAACAACAAATATGTCGCCCAAACTACAAACATGCATGGGCTACAAATCTATAACGAGTAATATGTCTCGCCATAGCTATGTATTTGTGCCACAACGTTATGTGATGCTCAAAAGTTCTGTTTATGGACGTTAAATTTGTTGTTTGTCACGCCTAAATATTGCTGATGTGCCACAATAAATGCTCTCAGTCATAGATTATATGAATTACGGCCTAAAACTTTTATTGTGAAACTTTTGCTAAATTATGAGGCACATTTTTTTTCGTTTTTGTACGATTTGATATTAATTCTTTGGTCTTACTAGGTTAAAGTGTTGATGATTTGTTTTAATATCCAAAATATATTTTCATACAAATAATTATATGAATTATAGCTAGGGGTAAAATATTTTATATACTTTCTACAGGTTAATTTCACTATGAAAATCTTATATGAATTGCGATAAACAGAGATTTTAAAGTGTCAAATATCGTCTATCTAATAACGATCAACATCCGGATCACCATCAATGCCACTATTAAAACCTTTTTTCTTAGTTGGATTTTAGTCGAGGTAATAATAATAACCCATAAAAGATTAATATCACATGTATATATATAATATGTATATACATATTCATATAAGTTGATTATCAACCAATAATCGTTCATATATTTAGCAACATTCATCCTATTTACTTATATGTAACCTCATATGTGTAACCTACTACTCCATGAACTCTCATATATCAATGAGCATATATTTATTTTTGCAACTTTTATTCTATTTACTTATTTACTTATATGTATAACCTCATAAAAATTAATTATAATGAGTAGTAAATATATTAATGTATATACAAAATTAAATGTTTGTAGCAAAGCACTAGGATCACGTAAAATAAATGAATATACATTTTATCTTTATTATTTTTTATTTATATTTAGTGATTATTATGACACTATATTAAAGAAAATTTCCTTCATGAATATTTTTTGCTTAATGCTTATATGGTTTTTTCTAGATAATGCTAAAAGACCCAACTTTTTTTAAAAATAATGCAAAAAAAAAATTACTACTCCATATTATCCCTAACCATTATTGGGAGGCAACGACAAAGCCAAGTGTTCCATCATATAAAGAGCACCTAGCCAGCATGATTTAATCTTTTATTTTATTTTATGAAGCAATTTAATCTAAATAACATGAAAATAATTGTTTGGACCATTTAGTCTATATGGTTTTTTATAGATGAAATTTAATCATTCGACTTGACTAGCTGTATATGCTATTAATTGATATCCTATTTCTATATTTACTCTTTCTCCCATCATTTATTTATATATCATCGACTAAGTTTTCAAAAAATTAATTTAATATTAAATAAATACATCGCGAGCATTGCAAAATAAAGGGAACGGTTGGGCTATGATGACAGCTCCGTCAAAATTTAACCTAAATTCAACTCGATCCATAAAAAATAATATGACTCGAATTCGAAGAAAAGAAGTCCGATGTCGAAGCAATTAAGTCAGAGGACATAAAATTCAAGTACGAGTCGGAGATAGTAGTGAAAAAAAAATTCGACTTTTATTCGAAGTAAAGTCAATGAATACATATTTCTATCCGAGTCTGACGACCCATTATCATCCCTATCTATTGAACATGAGAGTAAATTCTAAACCAATTCAAGATTTCTAATTTCTCTCTAAGAAAATCTCATCATATAACTCATATAAATTAAAAAAGTTTATTGACAAAATTTCAAGAGTAAGCGATCCAAGTTAAGGTCCACTTAAAAGATTTGATATAAGAATATGTGGCATTTGAGAATGCACGATAACTCATAATTATCAACTCATGTTTTTCCAATGTAAATGTATATGTCTTATTCTGCTATGACCAAGATAGTCATATATATATTATTTTAGTACTCCTACAACTTACTAAAAAGATTACTAGCTCGCTCTATAAATTATATACGCCGACAAGCTTTTCCTCTGGCTGGTCGGAAAAATGATACAACCGTTCGTGTCGACACTAAACACGATAAATTATTCCCATGATGTAACTGCGTCTAATCATGCAGGCGAAGTTAAAAAAGGTTTGCGGTCGGAGGAAGAAGATGAATTGCTTCGTAAGTGTATTCAGAAATATGGTGAAGGTAACTGGAAACGTGTTCCTAAGAGGGCAGGTAACTATATATAGAGTTTTTACGTACAATATCTAGACTTAAAAAAATTTATACAAAGCTAATATTATCGATCAATGCACATAATATATAGTCCATAACCAATCAAAGTAAGACTAGTATACTATAATTTTTACTAGTATTATATGGATCATTAAATAAATTATAAGTATGTAAGACATATTCAAAATTTTTGCATATATGACAATATCTTGACTTAAAATTTTTTGCGTCTAATTTTGATTTTTTTATTATTCTGAATTTTTTATATAAGTTTTTAAAAAAAATTTCTCTAGTTTTACATTAACTTTTAGTGTACTTTATTAGTAAATTACCTGTTATAGTAGGTCATCCGATTACCTGAGTTTATTCTAGGAAAATATCCCTAAAAATTGGGATTATTTATGGTTAATCAGTAAATAGAATTATTATATGAAAATCATAAAAAAAATTGTATTATTCTAGGTAAAATTTTCCTTTATGTTATGATGTCGATAAGTATTTGTACAATTTTCAGGATTAAAAAGGTGTCGAAAAAGTTGTAGATGGCGATGGTTAAACTATTTGAAACCTAACATTAAACGAGGGGAGTTTAGTGAAGATGAGGTTGGGCTAATCACAAAATTGCACAATTTTCTTGGAAACAGGCAAGTAATAAGTTGCAAATTCAAAAAATATATATATATATATATATATATATATATATATATATATATATATATATATATATATATATATATATATATATATATATATATATAAAATGAAAAGGATTTTAAAATGAGAAGGGTGAGAAGGATTTTTTGTTTTATTTTGTTTGGTTACTATATATATAAAAAATGATACTATATTATAAATTAAGAACATTTTAAAAATTATTTCATAGTCACCTTTCTGTGTAACATAATTACTTTTACAATTATAAATTTTTAGCTCAATCGTGACCATAGATTTTTTTTATTTTAGTGAAATTAAGGATGTAAAGTCCTTCTTACCCTTCTCATTTTCAACTCCTTCTCAATGGATCCCTCCCCTATATATATATAAGGGTGTGCAAAAAAACCCGATCCGAAATATCCGATCCGGATTATCTGGTATCCGGTTTTAAAAACAGGATAATTTACCCGGTTTTTGTAAAGCGGATAATCCGGATCGGGTACCCGGTTGATCGGATCCGGGTCACATATTTATGGAAACCGAGTACCCGGTATCCGTTTTTTTTTATTACTTTTTCATAAATAAAATAATGATGGTATCTATTAAGCTAATTTTGGGTTGAATCTTTATATAATTTTTCTCCCGTAGATAAATTTTTTTTGTATAATTGTTCTTACTTAAACCAATGTGTAACAATATTATTTTTTAATTTTCTTAATTTTTCTTTTATGACTAATTAACCTAAATATTTTTAAAGAGTTAGTATTTGAATTTTATATAAAAAAAATATTGTAAATAAAAATAGTGATAAAAACGCATAGTTGAACGAAAAAAAGACAAAAAAAATTTTAAAAAAAACATTCTAAAAAAATCGGGTATCTAGTTTCCGACCCGATTTAAACCAGGTCGGAACCGTATCACCATTTTAGGTATCCGAAAAAGCGGGTACCCGGATTTCTGGATCCGGATCGACCCGGTACCCGGTTTTGAACACTCCTCTCTCTCTCTCTCTATATATATATATATATATGGTGAGATCTGATACAAAGAGTTAATAAAATAAAAAATAAAAAATATTATACATCTTTGATTTAAATATAATAAAAAATATTCAGAATGGAAAACTTAAAGTTTTAGGATCACTATGTTATAAAAAAGATATTAAGAGAATTGTCTATCAGTAACCTTTTTATACACTTTGACAAAAAACATTTTATATTAAATTATATCTTATTTGATTCTATATATAAACTATATTAAATTATACATTAATGGATGTAATAAATTACCATTATTCCAATTACACTATTACATATAAATGTATTGTTTGAAAAATTATACTAGAAAATATATGATGTACTGTGTAAAAAATTATATATCGTCTGATAAATTATTGGAGTTACACTGTAATATATATGATATACTGTTTAAAAAAGTATACTGTGAAATGTATGATGTACTATGTAGAAAATTATACTACATAATAAATTACATTTACTCCAATTATACCGCAATTTAGGAAATTACTGAAAGTACATAATTGCCTTTTTTTTCAGAAATTGTTCTTTAAACTGAAATTATATAAAATTTATTTAAAAGATCATTAAAATCAATCATTTACATTGTTAGACTACCATAATTTCAATCTGATAGTAATACTTTTACAGTTTTTTTTGTCAAATGATTTTCTATTAACACAAAACAAAAAACTTTACAAACAAGATATAAACCCAGAAATCCAGGGTTCTCCCTACCAATTGCATTAGAGTGAAAGTGGGGCCTACCTTCTAGGAAGAGTTTGTGCACCTCACTTTTCATGTGTACGGGAGAAGCCGGGATATCTCAAAAAAGCCACACATGACGTTACAAGAATTTGGCTTAAATAGCTACGACAACAGGAACAAGCATAGCAACAAGTTAAGCAAACAAGAAAAAAGGCTCAACTACAAGTTCCTCAACCAGAGTGCAGTGGCCAAATTTGGAGATAGAGAGGCGAATCTGATTTTGGAATCAGCTTTGATGGTGTCTACTACCCTCCCTACTGTCATTACCTTCTTCTAGCATACCACATCGTTTCTTACTTTCCAGATAGCATATACAAGGTTGCAGAAAATTGCAGCTATAAGTCGCGATTTTGCTTTGGGTAAACGACGTTTTCGAAGTATGTCTTTCATGTTCCCAATGTTCCATTTTACGCCCATCCAATTTATAAGTGCTTTCGTGCATTGAACGTTGAAGTTGCTCTTGAAGAAGAGGTGTTCAATCGTTTCGGTTTGTGTTTCACAAATGGGGCACAAATCATCATCCACCACACCCATACTTTTAAGCCGTTGTTTTGTTTTGAGTCTTTCATGGTAGGCGAGCCAAACCACAAAGCGGCTTCTGGGAATGACAGCTCGGTTCCACGCTGCAGTAGCCCAATATACTTTATCTGTGGTCCCCGTTAGATCTTTGTAGACAACATTGATGGAGTATTTCGGGTTTTCCATCCAGTCCCTCAGAGTTTCCTTCACCCCACATAGCTTTTTGATCACCTAACTTGCAGTGATGGGTGCATTAAAGAGATCCCATCTGCTACCTTTCATATACACCTCATTTACCCATTTTACCCAAAGGGAGTCCTGCATTGTGTTGATTTACCAGGCTATTTTGCCTACAGCTGCTAAGTTCCAAAGTTGCAGATTTTGAATTCTGAGCCCACCTTCCTTTTTAGGCCTGCAAACCTTCTCCCAGTTCACATTCCCTGGAGCTCTGTTGTTTGTTTCCTCGTGCTAAAGGTATGAGTGACACACAACATTGATCTTGTTTATGACTCTCTTGGGTTGAATAACGGTTTAGCTCCAGTAGTTAGATATGCTCATGAGAACCGAGTTGTCCAGCTGAAGTCTGGTTGTATAGGAGAGGTTCTTGGCAATCCATGAACGAATTCGACTAGTCATCTTATCCACGAGGTATTCACAATCTGCAGCTGTATACCGTTTGGAGGTGAGAGGCATACCTAGGTATTTTACAGGTAGGCTCACAAAAGTAAAGTCTAGGGTGCTAGCTGCATGCATCCTGAAGTTATCACTGACCCCTCCGAGGTAGATACCCGATTTAAAGTAATTGGTTTCTAGGCCCGAACTTGAGGACAAGTGTGGCACCCCTTGGAAGAGGGTCTAAATTGATTGCATATCCTCTTTACAAAATAACATCAAGTTATCCGCAAACACAAGGTGGTTTAGATTCAGTTTGGAGCATCTGGGGTGGAACTTGAATTCCTCAGTTTCACCTGCTGCTTTCAGAATCCTCGAAAGGTACTCCATGCCTATGACAAATAGTAGGGGAGACATGGGTTTACCTTGCCTAACTCCACGTTTAGCCTTGAAGGGTTCCAGGGGGTTACCATTCATGATTAAGGAGTATTGGGAGGAGGAAACACAAGTCATAACTCTCTTTACAAACCGGGTATGGAAGTTGAGAGCAATCATCATATCCTTTAGGAAGTCCCAGTTTAGCGTATCATAAGCTTTCCGAATTTCCATTTTAATGAGGCAACTAGGCATGCAGCTTCGTCTTCCATAGTGCTTTACCACGTCTTGGCACA
Source organism: Amaranthus tricolor (assembly GCF_026212465.1). NCBI lineage: Eukaryota > Viridiplantae > Streptophyta > Magnoliopsida > Caryophyllales > Amaranthaceae > Amaranthus > Amaranthus tricolor. The sequence continues at coordinate 1,357,389 of NC_080062.1, forward strand.
GGAGGATATTGTTAAAAATGTTGCGACCTTCCACAAAAGCGCCTTGATTAGGGCTGATGATGGCCCCTAGGACTAGTTTGAGTCTACAACATTTGAGCTTGGTGATGCATTTGTAGATGACATTACAGCAAGAGATAGGTCGGTAGTCCCCTGGGCCTTTTGGACACTATGTCTTTGGGATTAGAGTGATTGCCATCACATTCCAAACTTTTGGGAGGACCCTAGAATCAAAGAACTCCTGGATTGCTTTGGTTACGTCCGTACCTACCACTGGTCAAAAAGCTTTGTAGAAGCCACTATTGAACCCATCTATGCCGGGGGCTTTATCCTCATGGATGCTCCATAGTACCTTTTTGATTTCCGCCTCAGAGAATGACAAGGTCAGAAGCTTTTGTTGGGCTGTTGTGAGGACTGGACCCTTGTGTACAATATTCATGTTGATAGGACGTCTATTTTCAATATCGTTGCATAAGAGATATGTGTAGTATTTTTGAAAAATATCTTGGATCCTAGCTTGGTCACTGATGATCTCCGAACCCATGTGAAGCACATTGATGGTGTTTGCTCTATGTATGTGCTTGATGGACTGATGAAAGAACTTGGTGTTTTCATCTCCCATGGTAAGCCAGGCAATTTTGGCCTTTTGCCGTAGTGCTGAATCTCAATCCTCCTTTGCCTTCTGAATAAGATCTACCATTTTGCATTCAAGGTTAATAAGATGAACATTAGTTGGGTTAGCATGTACCTCCTCTTGGGCTTTTAGAAGGTTGTTCTTTGCTAGGATCACTGTTGTCTGCTCATGCTTCTTAAATTTCTATCATATAGCCTAGACAAGTTTGAGTTTCTGAATGATTTCGTGACTCTTGAGGCCCTGGATTGGGGTGTTCTATAGGTCTTGGATTACCCCCAAGAAATCCTCTCGTTTCCCCCAATGGTTGAAGAACTTGAAAGGACGGGTCTTTCTATGCTTCTTGAAGAAGCGAACTGACATCGGTGTATGATCAAAGTCCCCCTCTGGGAGGAAAACAGCTTCAAATGTGGGGAAGGTAGTTTCCCAAGAGTGATTGCCCATAACTCGATCAATTTTGCTTAAGAGTCTCGCAGAACCCTCTTGCTTATTGGTCCAGGTGAAGAATCTCCCACTGTTCTTCAAATCATGTATCTCACAAGTCTCTATACACCTCTGTAATGGATCCAGTTCACTGCTGCGTGGTCTTTGACCTATTCTTTCATTTATATTGGCAATGTATTTGAAGTCACCCATGAGGAGCCACGAGCCTACAATGTTGTTCTTAATGCTCTCAAGCTGAGTGAAGAGGTATTCTCTCCCTTTCTTACCGCTAGCACCATAGACAAAGGAGGAAGAGAATTTATCACCATTTAAAGGGTTCACATCCACATGAATTATCTGACTGCTGCAATGTCTGATATCCACACTTATCTCATCACTTTTCCAAGCAACTATGATGCGTCCTCCTTTATGTCAATCCAGATTATGTGTGAAGCACCAAGAGTGGCATAGTCTTTGATAAAGGGCACCTAGTCTTTGCAGCTTTACCTTGGTTTCGAGGAGGCTAAACAAGCTGATGTTGTGGTTAGAGATGACTCTCGCCACTTCTGTCTGTTTGCTTACCTTGTTTAGCCTCCTCACATTTCAAGTTAGTATGCTATTCATTGTCATCGATGGGGTAAGCTCCCAGCGCTTTGATTGGAAGTTTCTATGAACTAGTTTCCTCCCCAATTACATCCTCTGATTTAGACACAAGGGCATCAAAGGGGTTAAGTGTTGTTACCCAGTGGTGTTGATTTTCTCTAAGACTCCTCACTCTGGGGGGGGATCTGCTAATCCTTGGATTGCTTGGTATCGTAGCCCCCTCTTGTTCCTTGATAACAGGCTTTTGTTTCACTACATACTGTTTTCTAACCACCATCTGGTATCCATCTTTGTCTTTTCACGGTCTAGTGTCATTTTTCGGGGCCTTCTGGGTCCCTTTGTCACTCTTACACTCTTGTTCATTGTGACCCTTTTTTTACATTTGTTGCAGAGAATAGGTTTCCATTCATAGACTACTTGTTGAGTAACCAACTCATCCTTCACATTGGTGAAGTGAATTTCCTTTGGGAAGTCATCATTGGTATTCATTTCAACTAAGACCCGGGCGAACCTTAGCCTAGCTTTCCGACGTGTGGCATTGTCCACTTTGATAACGTTTCCCACAATACCCGCTATTTTTCTAAGACTCCTTTTACTCCTATACTCCATTTTAAGCTTGGGTAGTTGGATTCAAATGGGCATGGATGATAGGCTAGTCTTGTCTGTTGACATTTCTGGAGTCCATGGTTTGATCACAAAGGGTTTATTATCGAACAAGAAGCCATTCGACTTATAAGCCTTATCTCTAGACTCAATTGGTTTCATCCTAACCATATAGACTCCTTTGTCCACTATACCTATTGTGTCTATGTCTAAGTCTTTAATTTCCAGATTCTGCGCACATAACCATCTATAACGTGTAAAGGTGGATTTGCCCCGACCACAAAACACACAACAGCTATCTCCCAATAATGAATTTCATCCTCAACATCAGATAAATCAATTTTAACAACATTGGGTTTTAAAGGTGTGATACCTTCGGTTCTTGTTGTAGGGATGTCAAGAATATTGAATTGAATGTCCATTTGGTAACAAATAAATTAATGCAAAAAAGCAGTCAATTGTAATCAATCTGTATGCAATCAGACTATCTCAGCTACCAAATATAGTGCAATAAAAATCAATCAACTAAAAATATTGTCTAATTTTTGGTAATGCAATTATTCCTTTTTAAAAATGTATTAAACTTCATTTGCAGAAATTACAATATGAATAGTCTAAAATTTAATATTTTTATTAGTCTAAAATTTTATTATAATATTAACGTATTTAAAAATTCGAGCATTACACGGGCTTTTATCTTAGTTTGAATATAAAATCATATACTAGACTTCAATTTTACATTAATCATATAAGTAATTTAAAATTGGTTGTGTACAATTTTATTAAAAAAATATCAATAATAATAATAATAATAATAATAATAATAATAATAATAATAATAATAATAATGCTTGTGTACACAATAAAAACATTTTCCCGGTATGTTTAATAATTAATTTGGTCATCCTCACTCTTCACTTCATTAGTAGATGCTTCTAAATTTATGTTCTTTCACTATTCATTTATTTTTCTCAAATTTGTTATCCGTCGGTTCCTAGTTCTATTATATTTATAACTAATTGTAATATTTTTCCTCGAAATATGTATGTCACAGTCCTGCAAGAAATTTATCACAGAGTTAATATTAATTAATATATAATATATAAACTATATATATTCTTGTAAGAGACCATCTGTACATGATGTTTATATGCTAATACTTTTTAAGTTTGTATTAATTGGGATATTTAACCCATATTTAAAATGCGTCTCATGTTAAGACTGTCTTATACAAAAATTTGCGAAATTCTATTCACATTATAATATTACTTCATTAGTTACTATGCAGATGGTCCTTGATAGCAGATAGACTTCCAGGAAGAACAATAAATGACATAAAAAATTACTGCAATACTCATCTCTACAAGAAGAACTTATCTTCTAATGAAGCACTTCCCACCAAAACAAACCATGGTTTCATTGTTAGTGATTGCACAAAGGACTCTAATGGGCTTGGCCCAAACAATGAAGGCCCGAATAAGAGCCCATTGATGGATGATTTGATGGAAGAAGAACTAAAACATGCAGAATGGTTGAAGAATATACTAGCAGAATTGAAAAAAGATGAAAATGAAATCGATTTTCAACTTTTTAGTGAGCCTCTTATTGGGCCGATTTTGGGGCAGGTAGAGCCCAACATAGATGATGGAATGGACCAGTGGTTGTCAATATTAGGAGATACTAATTTTCTCATCTCTTCGTGAAACGACTTTAAAATAAAAATTTACATTATAAGTACAAATTATTGTATAAGACAATCTTCTGATAAGATGTATATCATATATAGGTTGAATACTCAAACTAATGAGTATATAGACTCATGTTGTATCAATTGGCCTATTCAATCCGCTTATAATACGCGTCTACATTAAAACCGTCTCATAAATAATTTTTTTTATTAGTTTTTTATTTGTAATGCATCGATGGAGGAATATCTTTTAGATTTAAATGGGAACATATGGGCATAATGGATGTGATATAATGTTTATGCCACAATTCAATCATTATAGGAGTAGAAATAGTACGTCAAAATTATATTTGTACTATCATGGATAAATAATGCAATTGGTGATACTGAGTGCTCATGTATTACTTTATTTCAAAAAATATTTATACTATAATGATATAAAACTCTATATAATGCACAAAATTCATAGTACGAAGATATATATAAATATAATTTTTCAAACACGTAATAATAAATATACTATATACTAACAATAAAGTAATAAATAATAATTGTTAAAATACGGTGATATTTTTATATGTGTAATAAATTTAAATAGTTTGTAAATGAGCAAAATAAATAATAGGTTGATTAATTTTATTTGCCACTTATCAATCAATAAGATCTTTCATCTAGCATGGCTCCAAAAGAATAACTCGTGTGATTTTTTATTATTAAATTGTATAATGATTAGTTGACATAGTTTCTATAACTAAATCAGTATAAATCTTAATAAATTATTGATCATGTATATATATTGAATTATATATAACTAAAATTATAAAAGTAAATATCATGAAAATATGCTATTAAACGATTTAAAGAAGATCCTATTTAACTATATTTTTTTTTATATTAACCGCAATATATAAAATAAACTTGAGTAACGAATAGTGTTAATAACCCTAATGAAACAAGTATGATGAAATAGTAGTTTAGTTATTTGACCAAATAACAAATCAATAGTTAACCAATAATGTTTTAAGAAAGGTCATAGTATAACCACCTAACCAATACATTTTCCGCCAATTAGTATTAGTGCAAAAGTTTCTCACTACGAGTTAGATTTTGTACTTTATTTACAAGGACTAGGATGTGACCACAGTGGACGTTTATGTTTGCTTTATAGTACTTCAGTATTTGATGGCTATGAGACATCTTACCTTAACGGTGTTCTATTGAATTTTGGCAATTTTATTAAATAATGCTTATTTGTAGGGAATTTTTTGGCAATTAATTAATGAATTATTTTTAAGTTGTATTTTATTCTTAATCTTTATTAATAAATATATATTATAGTAATATAGGATCTTATTTGATTTTTTTCAATACAAATATAGCCTCTGAATTTTAATAGTTGTTGCAGTTTCTGTAGTTTTACTATTCATCAACTAATCTTATTTGGTCTATATTTCTCCTTGTATAATGTAAATTGTAAAACATAGTCAAGTGTAGGGGTGTGCAAAATGAGACCGGACCGGCGGTCTGAACCGGAATCAGTTGAGACCGGACCTAAATCGGACCGGACCTGTTGCATCCAGTCCAGGCTCCAGGTCTTACTTATTCATCATTCCGGGGTTTCCAGTCCGGTTCGGTCTAAACCCGGAAAAATCCGGGTTAGATCGGATGAAACCGGATGTACTTAAAAGTTATTTGAAGGGGAATAATATTTACGATTTTTATGTATATACTTATTTAAAGGGCTTTAAATATTTTATTTCTAGCACAAAATAATTTTTTAATTCAAATATTTTAATTTCATAATAATTAATTTGCTAAATTATTTTAAAAGCTTCTATTTTTTTAATTTATTTTTGGTATCAAAAATTATTTCCGGTCTAACTAGTCTAAACCCAGACCGGACCGGGAGGAAACCGGGTTAGACCGGAAACCGGGACCGAACAGGATGGAACCGATCTGGTCTCCGGTCTTAGCATATTCGAAATTCCGGTCTTCCAGTCCAATCGGATCCAGCCGGTCCGGTTCGAGTTTGGACCGGTGAACACTCCTAGTCAAGTGGGATCTTATTTGATTCGTCTTGATGCATATTTTCAAGATATTAAGTTTTTAGAATTTTTTATCATATAAAATTAAAGATATTAAAGATTAAAATCGTACATTGGATATCGTGAAAAATAAAAGTGTAACAACCATTAAAAACCAGGAAACATATTAATATCAAATTTTTACTATTTTTAATCATACACAATTAGAAATATTGATGATAGAATTATTGCATTTGCAAATGTACCCAACCAATGGAATTGTTAAAGTGAATAGAAAGGAGTATTATTTTTCTTGATTTATTTCATTCCATTATTTAATTATATACTACTACCTATGTTCTATAATATTCGCTACATTCCAAAAGTAATACTATTCATTTTCAATCTTGTTTTGATAATTTCAACTCATGCATAAAAAATAATATAGTCATATGAGATTTTATTTTATTTTTCTTAAAACCTAATTTTAATATGTAATTTTTTATAATTTTTTATTTACTCTAAATAAAAATATTTAATATTAAAATATATATTAAATTACATATAAGAAAAATATAGCAAATAATGACTAACGGAGAAAATATTAATTGTTCTGTTCTTAGAGTTTGGCCTTATAAATGTTTTTTTGTGAGATATTCTTTTAAGAAAGTGTGAGACACATGTATGTTGACATCCATGGAAATAACCAAGTAGGGATGAAATTCCAAGAAAATCCAACTTTACTGGACGGTATCGATTCTAGGTAGGGATGGCAACGGGTCGAATTTAGATCGGGTCCAGGTGGACTCGGATCTAGATCCGTTTTCAAGAATAGGATCCAGATTCGGATTCGGATCTGCGGGTCCAGTTTTGCAAGACTCAAATTCAAATCCGTGGATACTGCGGATTCAATACCGGATCCGGTCCAAAACGAGTCTGACTTGTTTTTGCTTTTTTTTTTTTTGTATTTTAAAATTGTGTTGAGATTGCAAATTTGCAATAAAGCTATATTTATAGACTAATCATAATAAATTATTATCATTAGTCTATAAATATAGCTTTATTGCAAATTAGAATTAGAAAATTAGAATTAGAATTAGAATTAGAAAATATAGCAAGTGCACTTGATTCGCGAGTGCCTGGGCTTACAGGGGGAGTACTGGGGTATGAGGGGGAAAATTAAAATTAGAAAATTATATATATTAAATAAAATTAATAAATAAAAAAATAAAACGGGTCCTCCAAATCCGCGGGTCCGGGTCTGGGTATTTTTCTTAGATCCGGATTCGAGCCCGTGATATTTAAACGGACTCGGATCCGACCCAGATCCGCCAGGTCCAATTTTTAAGGATCCAGATCCGTGAAAAACAGATACGGATCCGCGAATTCGGATCGGGTCCAATACCCATTGCCATCCCTAAGATTTCTAGGCACATTATTAAGAATAGAGACACATGTGACAATTGACATGACCTACTTTAAACTCTTTCCTTTTCCTTGATGAAATTCTCATTTATTATTTTGGGTATTTTATAAAGAATTCTTCTATTTATATTATAAATTTAAACAAAAATGACTTTGTTTATCTTCATTTTAATATATTTTAATAAGTTCATGGTCCTCGCTTATCTTTCATTAATTTCAATTTAACATTTTTATATTACTTATGATCCACACATGTTTTTCACTAACTTTATCAAAATATTTTTTTATTAGTTTTGGTCTCTATATTTTTTCCACTAACTTTTAATATTTTGTATGCTAATGTTTCCCACTTTTCTTCCATTAAATTTATTATTAAATAAAATAATCTATTTACTATATAAAAAATTCTATTTTTCTTAATCCACACGAACATTCTTTATGGAAACTTCATTAAAAAACGAATAGAGTAATAAAGCTATATATAAACTATTTTTTTTAGAAAAAAAAAAAAAGCTACATACAAACTACAAATTTCTGTGAATTGAGAATGACTTATCAGGGATTTCGATGATAACCCCATTAGTTGATCACTAAATAAGAGAGAAAATAATAATTACTTACGTGTTATTTTACTTGTATCTAAATATTTTTTACTTATTAAATGTGTTTGTCGAACTTTATATATCATCATCAGCATCATCATCATATTCAGTGTATTCCGCTCATAGGAACCTATGAGTAGGGTCTGGGGAGAGATGGAAGATGACAACCTATACCAATAAAGAAGGATGTCAAAATTTTTATCTATGAAGAGTTATATATAATTTAAAATTATAGAAATTTTTTTTAATATTATAAAATTATGCGATGAGACAAATGAAATTAGATCTCACATGATTATGTTTCTTTTCTCGTATAATAATTGTAATATGTCAAATATCATAGAATGAACAATATAAAACCAAGTTTAATTGCAAGTAAAAAATGGAGAAAGTACCAAAAGTGGGGATATCATATTCAAAAATTTAAAATACGAAAAAATTTTAAAAGAAACTAAAATAAAAAAGAAATTAGACTAATTGAGTGGAACAAAGTTTCAATGGAATACAACTCTTTTTAGGGTGACAAAAAAAATATGGCACAAATGTACTACTTTTTCGTTTTATTTTACCTGCTACACATAAATTTTACATAATAATTAAAAATTTAGTATATTTGTGTTAAAAGTGACATTACAAACTTGAAAGAGATATGTGTTAAGTTAATTAATTAAGTATGGGGTGATGAAAAAATTAAAGACATTATAGACGTTTACATGATTAATTTTGACCAAAAATAATAATATAACAAGTAATTTATAATAAAAATATAGCAAGTTTAGTGAAATGAATAAAGTTTATTATTATTACTTCTTTAGTTTTTTTTATTTGTCCACTTTAAGTTTGTCCACTTTAAGAGAGAAATTTCAATTCGATTTTTGAAGTATATACTGAAAATAAAATATATTCATATGAGATCTTGTTAGATTCGTCTTGATGTAAAATTTTTTAATATATAATTTTTATAATTTTTTATGATGCGTACTTAGAGATATTAAGCCTTAAAATTTACTTAAAAAAATGCATACAAACAATAAAATGCACAAATAAACAACAAAAACAAAAAATGTCGCCTAAAATACAAACATGCATGTTCTACAACCAACACATCTACTTCATATGAGTACACGTGTGTCCCCTTGCCATACAATTGTGGTGTGACCCATAGACTACATGATTGACAACCTCAATCCAATGGGCGAAATTTGCTAAGTTGTGAGGCATACTTTTTTTCCTTTTTTTGCATTTGATTTTAATTCTTAAATCCTTACTAAAAATTTTGAAAAATTCCACGTGATAATCTTGACATTTCGGATTTTCCAAGTGTAATCAAAACTTTTAAAAAATATACGTGGTAACTCTAAGGTTTACCAAATTGTTCCACCCTAATTTTTTTTGCACATAAAACGTTAGCAAACGTTAATTCGAAGCTTTAAGGCTGCTGTACGTTTATATATGCGACTCACTATTCGAAATGCCATTAATTTCGACCTTTTTCCCCAAAACATAAACCCTAACTCCACCATCTTTCATCTAAATCATATTTTTTCCCGCAAATTCAAAGATGGTATAGTTAAGGTTTATGTTTTAAGGGAAAACATTGAGATTGATGACATTTGAAATGGTGAGTCGCATAAGTAGGCGTACAACAACCTTAAAGCTTCAAAATTAACGTTTGCTAACGTTTTATGTGCGAAAAAGGTCACGGTGGAACAATTTGGTAAACCTCAGGATTACCGTGTGAATTTTTTAAAAGTTTTGGTAACCACGTGAAAATACCCAGAATCTCAGAATTACCTCGTGTAATTTTCCAAAATTTTTTTGTCTCTTATATGGGTTAATTTTACTAAGAAAATTTGGTATGAATGGCGATAAAAAGAGACTCTAGAATGTTAATTGTCGTCCATCTATTGTCGATCAACAGGCACCAACCAAATCAGCACCTATACTACTAGTAAAACCCTTTTTCTTACTACTTTAAGTTTGGATAATAATAATAATAATAATAATAATAATAATAATAATAATAATAATAATAATAATAATAATAATAATAATAATAATAATAATAATAATACATAGAAGATGAATATAACCTATAAAATATGTAATATACATATTTATATAAGTTGATCATCACCCAAGATTCATTCATATATTGTGTAACTTTTATCTATTTACTTATATGTATAACCTTATATGTGTAACCTTTCAACTTGGTGAGCTCCTTTCAGAATAACAATGAGCATATATTTGTTTTTTTTCTAAAACTTTTATCCTACATTATTTATAAGAAAAATTACTTAAAATAATCCAATCTTTTCATGATTTCTCTACAATAAACACACCTATTGATTAACCATGAATAATCTCAACTTTAGAGAGTATATTCTTAAAGTAAATCCGGTAACTAGATGACTTGCAAAAGTCAGATGACATAAAATTCAAGTCCGAACTGTAGGTAGAGGTGAAAAAAAGTATGGCTTTTATTCAAAGCAATTAAGTTTGAGTTTGCATATTCTGTTTTGAGTCCAACTCTTTGTCGTTCCTAAGTATTGCACATGAGAGTATATTCTTAGTCAATACAAGATTTCTAATACATTAAAGAATACTCTGTATGTCTCTCTAAGAAAGTATTATATTACCCAAAAACTTTTATATATATAGTCATATGGTACTTTCTCTCATAAAGATGATTACAGTAAAAATGAAAATTTATAAGACTTCAACAATAAGTGGTCCAAGTAAAGGTCCACTAAAAGATTTAATACAAGAATTTGTGGCATGTGAGAATGTACGTTAACTCTTGATTATCAATGACTAATGTTATTCCAAGGTACATATATTATATATACGTCGACCTATACAGTAGTACTCCTATAAGTTACTATAAAGATTACTAGCTCAATAAATCATATAGGAAGACAAGCTAAGCCTCCTCTGGCTGGCCGGAAAATGCTACAAACGTTTGTATCGACACTGAACACGATGAATTATTCCTTTAATGTAACTGCATCTAGTCTTGCAGACACTACTACATTAACGAGCAATGGCGACGCTCTATTCGGTTAGACTTAAACCGTAGCAATAGATACTCTATTGCGACAGTTAGGACCCTATTGCTACGGTTAGTTTAAAACCGTCGCAATAGACTACTTATTGCTATGGGACGGATACCTATTACTACGGTTGTGTATTAACCGTCGCAATAGACCTTCAATTGATGAAATTATATTAAGGAGGGCAGTGTTTGCCGGAAAATGAAAAATAAAAATTTCACTTACTTTCAACTTTCCCACCTTCACTTACTTTCTGATTCATACCATACATTCACTCTTACTTCTCAAAAAACCCAATTTCACAAACTAAATTGTAATTTCCTCTAAAACTTAACTTAATTTCTCATTTACACATCAATTTAATTCTAATTCTTCTTTGCGAATTCCGATCTACTGTTGTTGCTTCGACTTAGCTGTTTTGCGCGGCTGTTCGGAGGTGTTGCACGGCGGGGGCTGCTACGCGTTGGCTCCACTCATCTACTGTGGTTGGTCGGCGCTTCTAGTGTTCGTTGGTCGCTGCGGGCTACCGTAAGTGGTCGTTGTTGCTGCTGTTGGGTCGTTGTTGCTGCTGCCGATGGATGGTTCTGTTGGGTCGTGGGACGGTGCTGTTGGGTCGTGGGACGCTGCTGCCGCTGTCATTGGTGGTTGCTGCTCTGTTGTTCGCCATCCTGGCTGTTGTTCGCTACTGCTGTTGAGTTGCTGCTATTTTTTGCTATTTGTTAATTAATTGGTTGAGGTAATTTCATAATTCAAATCTCTGGTTAATCATAATCATAATTCTAATCTCTGGTTAATCATAATTGGTTGAGTTGCTGCTATTATTTGTTATTTTCTATTTGTTAATTAAATTGTTAATTATTTTTTATTTGACTTATTATTAGTAATATAATCATAATTCAAATCTCTGATTTCTTGATACAATTTGATTAATTGTTAATTGATCTAGTGTTTTTGCCTTTAGTATAAAATCTTATAATAGTTACTTTTAGGAAATGGATAAGTGATGGGAATTTCCTAGATGGAGTTATGATTATCAAAAAGGAACGGATGAATACATTGAAAAAGCTTTTGCTACAAGGTCCTAAGGAAATCAAATTAGTTGCCCATGTTGTATGTGTTATCATCGATATTGGTATGGTCAGAATGACGTGAAAGATCATATCATTTGCAATGGTTTTGTACCAAGAAGTGATGAATTTTCTGGGTTTGGGAAGATGGGTGATGAAACAGAATTAGAAGCACATGATGAACCATTGAACATGAATGATGGTATACAAGAAATGTTCAATGTTACTCTGAGAGAAGGGCCACATGATGAGGCAAAGAAGTTTCTAAGTCTAATAGAAGAAGGCCAACAAGAATTATATCCTGGTTGCAAAAAATTCTCTAGACTTGCGTTTACAATTCGCCTTTATATATACAAGTGTGATCATAAGTTGAGTAATGTTGCATTTTCTGCTTTGCTAGCATTGTTTAAGGAAGTTCTACCCGATGATTCTGTATTGCCAACATCGTTGAATGAAGCAAAAAAGTGTTGAAAGTTTTAGGTTTAGATTATAAAAAAAATCGATGCATGCCCTAATGACTGCATGCTATATTGGGAGGAGCATGCAACTGCAACAAGTTGTCATGTTTGTGGGGCCTCAAGGTGGAAATCGAACGAAAATGATCACACTGAATATACCTCAGAAAAGGCACATAAAATTCCAGCAAAAATTCTAAGAAAAGGTTGCAAAGGTTATATATGTGTGCCGAAACTGCTAATTACATGAAATGGCATGCAAATGGTCGAGGAAAAGACGGACTTGGACTTTTGCAATATCCGGTTGACGGTGAAGCTTGGAAGAACTTTGAAAAATTGTATCCAAAATTTGCTCAAGATCCTCGTAATGTGAGGCTTGCATTAGCCACAGATGGGTTTAACCCATTTAATTCAATGAGCATTGTGCATAGTACATGGCCAGTAATTTTGGTCAACTATAACTTGCCTCCATGGTTGGCCACAAAGTCAGAGTTTCTAATTTTGTCATTACTTATTCCCGGCCCATTGTCTCCTGGAAAAGATATTGATGTCTACTTGCAACCACTTATCAAAGATCTTAATGATTTGTGGGAGTTTGGCCTAGAAACATATGATGCATCAACAAATACAAGGTTTGACATGCAAGTAGCTTTGGTGTCTACTATTAGTGATTTTCCTGCTTATGCAATGGTATCTAGTTAGAGCACAAAAGGTAAAACAGCTTGCCCATATTGTCATTATGAAATTGATTCAGTGTGGTTACCATATAGCCACAAGTATTGCTACATGTGTCATCGCAAATTTTTGGATACTGATCACCCGTGGCGTTTTAATAAAAGAAACTTCAATGGAAAAATTGATGAACGAATTGCACCCGTGCCTTTGACGGGAATTGAGATTGAGGATTGCTTTGTGATTTTCCAAATCATTATGGAAAAAAGCAAACTAAGATGAAACAAGCAGAGGATGATCCTAATCCGTGGAGAAAGATGTCCATACTTTTTAAGTTGCCTTATTGAAAACATTGTTCTAATCCCCATGATTTGGACGTCATGCACATAGAAAAGAATGTGTTTGATAATATTGTTGCGACATTGTTAGCCATTCCTGGGAAGACAAAAGATAATTTAGCTGCTCGTCGAGACCTAAAAGACCTCCGAAAAAAGAAAGACCTACGTTGGGTTCCTGAGTTGGAGATTAAAGAGTTAGAAGATGGAACTGAAGAGGTTCCAACATCAAGGTTTTGGATGAATGCCAATTAAAGATGATTGTTTTGCCAAACCATAAAAAATGCAAAGCTACCACAAGGTTATGCCTCAAACATTGCTCGGTGTGTGCAAGTAAATGAACGAAAAATCACAGGATACAAGAGCCATGATGCACATTTTATGATGCATTACTTGCTCCCAATTGCCGCAAGCATTACCTTAAATAAAGAAGTTGCAACGCCTTTGATAAGGCTTTTTAATTTTTTCAAGGGTATATGGAAAAAAACAATTAACCCTCAAAATGTTAATAAACTTCATTCTGAGATAGTTGAAACTTTATGTCAATTTGAGGGGATTTTTCCACCAGCTTTTTTTGATGTCATGGTTTATTTGCCGGTTCACTTAGTAGAACAAATTAAGCTTGGTGGACCTGTTGCATTAAGGTGCATGTATGCAATTGAGAGATATCTTCGGGAATTGAAGTCAGATGTTCAGAATAAGGGTCGTCCGGAGGCTTCAATGGCTGAAGGCTTCTTGGCCAAGGAATGTGCTAGATTTGTTGCTCGATATCTAATTAGGTCAAAAGGTCCATGTCCACAAGTCAGTGAGCCTTCTATTTCACAAGAATTTCTTCCAAAGCTTGGACATCCTATCAGGGGAAGAGGAAAAACTTCAAAGAAGAAACAGGTTGGGTTTGTCATCGATCAAGTCACATGGAGTCAAGTGCACCAATATGTCTTGTTCAATTGCAATTGTGAAGAAGTTGAGAGATACATTAAGTATGACTAGTAAACCTTTAAGCTAAACTTTATTCTTCATTTTTTATCTCTCGTTTATTGTTTAACATTTTCTATTCTTCTATCACAGTGAGCACAAAGCAACAGTAGAGACTCATCGAAAGAGAAAATGGGATAGAGCTCAATGTCATTGCAAGGATTTCAAAGATTGGTTTAAAGAGGCAATCACATTGAAGGTTGATGAAGGTCAACCTGTCTTAGACCATGTCAGGTGGCTATCAATGTAGTAGTGAGACCAAGTTAAAAAAAGTTTGTAGTTGGAGGAAGAAGATGAGTTGCTTTGTAAGTGTATTGAGAAATATAGTAAAGATAACTGGAAACATATTCCTAAAAGGACAGGTAACTACATATATAGTTTCTATCTAAAGATATATATATATATATATATATATATATATATATATATATATATATATATATATATATATATATATATATATATATATATAAATACATAATTATGTTCAATTCTTAATATCTTGGTATATTTCATAAGTAACTTTTAACCCAATTAAAAAATTAATTTTAAAATGCTAATATGAGTAACTTTTTTATAGTCTTGAGGATTTTAGCCCACTTGTTGATAATAAAATTGCTAAAAATTATTAACCATGATCCACTCGTGTGAACATGGGACATACTTGTGTGCTTGGTCCACAAACCCACGGGTCAAAAGCGTTGACTTGCACATACACTTGGTGAAGTTCATTGTTTTCCAAAACCATATGGTAGTAGGAAAATACTCACCCAATATCTATGCAAGTCCACAATCCACTATTTTATGAATATGGGATCTGGTCTCACATGTGAAGTATTTCCAACACTCTTCCTCACATGTGAGCCACATTATACCAGGAACCACCTTCGGCTCTGATACCATATTAGGCCATGAGAATTCGTCACACAATCTTACCTTGGCCCACTCGTGTTGACACCGGACACACCCGTGGGCTTGGGCTCATAAACCCACTGGTCAAGAGCGTTCACTTGTACATACATTTGGTGAGGTTCATTGTAATCTAAAACCATATGGTAGCAGGAGGGCTAACTCATCCAATATATATGCAGGTCTACAACCCACTATTTATCGATGTGAAATCTTGTCTCAATGTCAAGTATTTCGAAACAACAAACAACTAATTTTTTATAAAACATTTTAATAACAATCAATTTAAATAAGTATATATTAGTGAATTGTGAATACTTTTAAAATATTAAACCAACTAATAATTCTTTGCTAATCAAATTCAATATAACTTATTTTGTATAAAACTATTTCACATGACATGAATTCATATAATTAACTTATTAACTATTCACTTTAAATTAATAAATAATTATTTAGAATTCGTAAATTCCATTTGAAGTCGAGCTACTTATGCATTCCTGACCTCTAAAGTGTTCTTAGATCAAGCAATCTGTGCCAAACCGACTTCAAAGTCAAAACAAAAAGTGCAACTTTCTTGACTCCATAATCCACATAAATACAAGCACACAACTACCCACTTTCTGGCAACACCAAAAAACTCTGGTATATTCTAATGGAAGACCGAAAACTCAGGAACTATCTATTTTCTTCTTCATCTTTTACGCCCTCATTTCTTGGATTCTTACATCCTCAAAAACCCTGAAATTAGCAAAAAAAATCATTTAATTCATAAGATATAGCAAGTTGCAACCTTTAATTTTCCTTCAAGCTACAAGGAATCAATCACGGCTTTTTTTTGGATCAAATTCCAAAACACCACCAATTTGAAACAAAAAACCCATTTCAAGAACAATAATTTTAGTATTTTTAGAACCCTAGAAATTGAAAAACTGAGAACCCCTTTGCCTCACGGAGGCAGGGGTGCTCTACCTTCTGAAGGTGGTTGTCCTTCTGATCTTTTGTTTCTGGCAGGTGGTGGTGTTTTTGGGATTTACCCTTTTTTGTTTTTGGGTTTAGTTTTAGTGGGTATTTTTTAGATTTGGATTTTATTGATTTATTTTGGAAATTAGAAAAAGGAAAGGATGGGGATTTTGGAGAAAAGTCTTACCATTAAAAGAGTTCCTACTGTTTTGAGTAATTATCAAGAGGAAGATGGTGGTGCAGGTGAAAATTTTGGTTGTGGACGTAATTGTCTTGGAAAATGTTGCTTGCTTGGTGAGTTTTCAAATTTTGTTTAAATTATTTACATGGTTTTGTATTGGTTTCAATTTTGATGATATAATTAGTAATTTGCATGATTTGGGGGTTTTTTTATAGGAAACTTTTTGTTGGTGTTTTGTGTTTATAAGAACATATAAAGTTATAGTCTTGTTTGAATTTTTATGGTTTTGTATTAGTTCCAATTTTGATGTTATAATTTGCATTAATTGGGTGTTCTTTAATTTTTTTTTTGTTGGTGTTATTGCTCCTCAATCTTTAGGGATTAAGGTTCTGACGTTGTGTTGGTGTTTAGTGTTCATAGGATCGTGTAAAGTTTTGGTGTTGTAAGTTTTGATTATTTGATCTTTTGAAGTAGTGTTTAGCTTTGGAATTCTATTGACGTAGTTTTCTGCTTTCCTTGTGATCATGGCAATTATGGGTGATTTTGCATGAACTTTTACCATTTATGTTGGAGATTGTTAAATGTATAGTGTGTTAGCTGATTTTCTTCCTAGTTCTTGTTTTAGTTTGCAATTACCAAGGGATTTTAATTGAATAGTTGATAGTGGTGCAAATGTAATTCTTGGATAAGGTGGAGTTTAGGCTCGAGACTGCCTAGACCGTGGCTTGGGTCATTTCATAGAAAAACTTCTTAGTATTGAGTTGTGTTCACATATAACATAAGAACAATGACAACCTGAGTAGGTTGAGCCACATGCAGAGATAAGTGTTTGGCCCATCTAATACTGTATGATTGTATCCTGCATTAGCCATTACCTTGGATTGTGCTAAGTAATACTACCTCCTATTCGGCCTAAATGTCCCATTTGATTTTTGGCACTATTCACTTATCACTCTTAATTTATATTTTACTCTTAATCTATAAGTTAAAACATAGTCATGTGATATCTTATTTGATTCGTCTTAATACAAACTTTTTATAATTTTTAATTATTTATAATAATGTAAGATATTAAGGGTTAAAATGTTGTCTCGGCAAGTGTGAAAAGTCAAATGGGACATTTAGGCTGAATAGGAGGGAGTATATGATTGGAGACATATTGATCAAGTGTAATTGATTAATTGGAGTAATCCTATGCCTATATGACTTGCATTAACTTTTAGTTGTGGCATATTTGTTATGAAATGTATTTAGATTTGATTGTTTGAGTTATATTCAGCTGTTTCGGATTTTCTTGATACTAATAATGTTTTTGTCGCCTTGATTCTCTCTTCAATGTGTAGTAACACTCATTTGTTACAAGTTACAATGACTTTTACATGGGCTTCTTTTGGTTTCTTTACTTGGTGATGTAAGAGTTGTTGGTAGAATCTCGATTGCCTTTTCGTATGTTACATAGATGTGAGGACTTTTGGATTAATATGAAGTCTCGGGTTCACTGTAATGTATGCCTTTGAACGTGTCTCGTCGAAGATTATTGTGGGATGTGGGTAGAAAATTTTTGTTCTATTAGAAGCAACTTTTAGAAGCCTGTTTGATTGAGTTAGAGGGAAATAAGGAAAGGAGTGAACTGTACAATAGAGGAGATGAGGATAAGGAAGGATCATGAGAAGACTCGTAGGGTATACTTTTCTTTTAGATTGTTAATTTTGGGAGAATCTAAGCTTCTTTAAATCTCGGGATCTATCAATAAACCATACTTTAAGTTAAGGTATCAAGTTTATTTTCCCTGGATTATACCGCAACATTGCATCAACTCAATGCCATTAAGTAGCTCCCACCAAGTCGGAATTTGGGTTTGGATGCATGCAAACTTACCCTTAATGAAAACAAAGATTCGACCTTTGGCAGCAAGCCAGCAAACATCATTTGCAATTTCACATAAATAAGAAGTGCACCAATTTGATATAGAACAAACCAACTAGTCAGTAAATATACTGTTCTTTGTCCACCATCAATCAAAAGTTTTGTTAATATAGGTGTTGTTTTCAGTTTCCAAGCTTCCTTTATACACATACAAGAATGAAGATGAAGATATGATTGAAAATGACACGACATATTCAGTCGATCAAACGCCTGGGATTTCCTTTCTTTACGATCTCTTGTTGGGACAGTGGGAGGACAGGATGAGGAGAGGTTTCTTCCGATATGATGTAACCCAATGTGAAACCAAAATTATACCCGGGAGATATGGATTTATTGCCCAGCTAAATGAGGGACGTCACTTAAAGAAACGGCCTACTGAATTCCGTGTTGATCAGGTTCTTCAGCCATTTGATGATAATAAATTCAACTTCACAAAGGTTGGCCAAGAAGAAGCACTCTTTCGGTTTGAGCCTAGTAACGACATGACGTGTTATCATCCTAGTGCGCTGATCAGTCTGGAATCCGAGTCCCCAAACATTGTTGCTATAAATGTAAGTTTTGCGTATTCCAATTCAATATTGATAGAAAAGTAGACCTGTTAAATTTTGGCCCAACCTGAAAACCCGATCGAGACCTGATTGACCCGATTCGTTTTCTAAAATTTATCGAATTTTTGAGATCTACATCAATATTATCGAGTTTGTTATTTTTATCATTGTAGTCAATGTTCTATAATTATGACTCAAAAAACTAATTTTGGCTCATTTTAGTAAACAAATTTTTGAATTTGAAGGAAAACTTTCATGGTATTTTTAGCTTTTTTATAACGATTAAGAAAAAAATAATAATTTAATATATGACTCGTTGGGTCAAACCCGACGGACCAGATTATTTGGTTCATAGGCAATGCAACAAGAATATTATGTGGTTTCGCTCATGTTTACTTGTGATTGTTAGGTGAGCCCGATAGAGTATGGACATGTCCTGTTGATTCCTCGAATATTTGATTGCTTACCTCAGAGAATCGATCATACAAGTTTCTTGGCTGCACTTCATTTTGCAAAAGAAGCCGCGAACCCTTTATTTAGAGTCGGATATAATAGTTTAGGTGCATTTGCGACAATCAATCACTTGCACTTCCAGGTAAACAATAAAATCGATCATCTCCGAGTACATTTCTATGTATAGTATGACTACCGTTCTGCCGAGGCATGTGATAACATATTTGAACAAATGACAGGCGTATTACTTACAAGCGCCTTTTCCTGTCGAGAAAGCCCCGACTGAAGCTATATCTAAAATAAATGATATCATTAAAACCGGAATTGTGATATCCCAACTTTTGGAGTATCCTGTTCGCGGGTTTGTTTTCGAGGGTGGCAAAACCCTCAAACATTTATCCGATGCTGTAGCAAGTGCATGCATTCGCCTTCAAAATACGAATTTTCCTTTCAACGTTCTCATCTCTGGTTGTGGGAAGAAGGTGTTCTTGTTTCCCCAGGTACGTATTATCATTTTTGGAATGTCGTTTGATTGTGGAGAGTAATTTATGTCACTTCACTTATAAATTAATGTACTACATAGCAATATATGAACTATGAAGGGATGCTAAGCAAACACCCCTTCAAAACCTTCACTATTTGCACTTAAGAGAGTAATTAATTAGAATAATCACGTACGAGACACTCATACAAGTTTAGTTCAATATATGTGAACTTTTATACTGTTGTTAGCAGATCGGGCTTGGCCACTCGGCCAATATGATACACTTCATTTCACACCGTTGTATTAACTTTTGAGACCGCGTGTTTCTTTTTGTGTTTCCGTTTGTTATGTGTCCAGTGTCATAGGACTCGCTAATCGCCTCTCGAATCGCTAATTGAAAAACGCGAATTATGATCAGTTTTAGGCTATTTTTAAACCATTTTGAGCGAAACGCGAATTCAAAGGTGAACTAGCTAGCGAATTATGTTTTACTGTATGTGACCATAGACAGAGTAAAAATGCAGCACTACTTCAATCATGTCCTATGTCCTAAAAATGCCTTTTCAGATCAATTGTTGATGTGCTTACGTAAATAATAGGATGCTTATCAACTCAATAGATTAGTTCCAATAGTCGTCCATATGAATTCAATTATCCGCTCCATTTCGATTTTGTACCGTCTCAACTAAATATTAAACGATAGGATGATAAATAGTTTTAAATTTAGATTCTTTTTGGGTACAGTGTTATGCTGAGAAACAAGCTCTAGGACAAGTGAGCCAGGAAGTGCTGAACACACAAGTGAACCCAGCAGTATGGGAGATAAGTGGACATATGGTGCTGAAAAGGAGAGAAGATTTCGAAAAAGCATCCGAGGAATATGCATGGAAGCTCCTATCTGAGGTTTCTCTATCCAATGATAGGTTCGAAGAGATCAAGGCCGTGGTATTGGAAGCTTCGGGATTACAAGAGAACAACCCAGATAGAACGAGCGTACAAGGAACGAAAGTAAAAGAAAAATCTTCTCTCGAGCCTTGTGATTCAACCCGACTACTGCTAAGAGATGGTATAGTTCTGCAGTGATGACCCGAGTCAACGTCGCTGCGTTGTTGCTTTCTTCTATTGTATGTTGTCTCAACTTCGAATAGACTCGATGGTCCTCGACATTCTTTTCTTTGGTGTGTGTTGGGTCGGACGATAGATTCCGTCAAAAGTAGGATATGCTAATAAAACTTGTGTAGTCCTGGAAGTTCAATCTGAGATGCAAATTTCTGTTCTGTTTATACGAGTTAAATTAATCGACCATCTGTTATACGTATATTTGGAAATTTGCACATTTTACAGTTTCAAGGGTACCTTTTTCATTATATGATCTATTACAAGCAACACATTCCCTGCTCATGTCTGGCGCTGAAGTGGAATATTTAGAGCTAGGTATAATGAGGGTCTGTGTTGCATCCATATTTCAAGCCCAAAGGGCTCTCGTGTGAGGGGGCGTGTTAGAGTATATAACATATCTAAGGATCTCAACCATCAACTTAAGTTGAATGTTGAGGCCCCATAATATGTTATATACTTTAGCAGAACCATTACGATGATGCCAAAATCTTTATTCTTACTATACCAGATGTGCTACATGAATGAAAATAAATCAACATGAAAGATTGTTTCTTGTTTTCTATTCATTAGTTCTGTTTTCTTGTTTGATCAACTACTAATTCTAGCTTTTTTGTTAACCGTTAAATACGTTGTATATGTTGATTAGTTATTTATTAGAGAGAAAGTTTAAACACAGCCAAAATCTAAAGCCTTTTTTGAGATGGGGATGACAATGATTATTGTAGTAATAATAAGTCAATATAGATCTAGAGTCCATTCCCGATGGGCGATATTCTTTATACTATTCCCTTTGTTTCAGTTTGTTGGTTATACTTTAACCAAAATTGCGTGAACTTTTTGGTGAAAGTGTAATCATTAATGTGTATAATTTTGGCCGTTAAAAAGCATAAAATAAACACTTAAATAATTGGGTATTTCTTTTACAGCTTTTCAACAACATGAATAGACATCATTCTATTAAGTATTAACATACTTGGCTCGATTTTTCTACTTGAGTATAGCCCGCCCATTCATCAGCAGTCAACCAAACCCATGATTTTTTATTTTCTTAAATGATAAGCTACGCTTGTGAGTTGTGAGAGATCGTTTTCTGTGAGGTTGACATAAAGATAAAAAATCGTATTAGTGTAATTTTTTAAATATTAAGATTAAAATTTTTAAATTGTTTAGATTGTATTAAAAAAGCAAAAAATGTGTTTATGAGAATTAGATAGACCAATTGGATATTATTTGAAAAAAACAAAGTTGTAACTCAAAAGAATAGACTACAAAAATTATGTCAAATTCAAAAAAAAAAAAAAAAAAGAAAAATTAGATTATCAAAATTGAGCTATTTTTATAACCATCATATCAAAACATAATCTTTCTTTAATGGTCTTTTTATTTAGAATTTTTATTTAAAAAGAAAAAAATAAATAAAAAATAAAATATATTTATGTTAGATCTTGTTAGCTAGATACTTCTTAATGTATAGTATATTTTTATTATATAACAATTTTCATTCAGACTCTAGAGAACTCCCTATGAGATGGAGAACTACCTACAAAATAATCATCATAATTGTATTAAGATTTAGGACTAAAAGAGCAAAATTAAAAAATATTTTTTGTTGTTTTTTTATGGGTTTAGTTAAAAAATTCCGACTGAGAAAAGAGAATTAAGTTAAATCAAGATTCTCAAAATTAATGAAAAATATATGATGATTTGATTAGCAATAAATTTTTTTTTAAATAAACTAATAAAAAGTAAATACATAAAAAAAATCACAGGAAATATAAGCCACAAGCAACATTTCTTTGACAATTGACAATGTATTATTTATTATTATTAAATAAGTTACAAATTCTTTTAAATAATTATAAAAGAATTCTTTGACAGATTCCTCTGACATTATTGAATAAGTTACAATTACAAAATACATCATGCAATTCATGTTTGCTCTACCGTATCCGTATATTACTCCAGTTTCTAATCTTTAGAAACTTTTGTTTTAACGTTAAAAACTTTTGTAAACTTAATTAATCTCTATCGGAGTGTTTGATAAATGCCTGTCGGCTTTTGATTATTATAGTCAACTTGTTTAACCAGCTGAAAGCCTATAATTATTTCTATTTTTAGTGATTGCTAACCTTAATAAGTTAACTATTCAGGGAGATTTTTTGGTAAAATTAAATCGTAAGCTGACCAAACTAACTCTATTATTTTGGCTTAGTTAAAATCTTAATAATAAAAAAAAGTTGTTAAGCTGTGATAATTCGTCACATAATTACCCTATTAATTCACTCATGTGGACACCCACAAAGCACCAGCGGGCTTGGGCCCACGAACTTACAGGTAATAAGTGATGACTTGTATACACACTTAATGAGGTTTTCCCAAAATCATAAAATTTTAGGAGGATTATTCACTAAATATTATATACAAGTCCACACTTAATATTTTAACTATGTAGAATCTTCCTCATGTTTTACCAACATAAACATCATTATCAGTATAATCACTTAATCGTAGACACTTTTGTGGCATCTTTATGCTTGATGAAAGTCGTTCCTTTCTAAATTACTTAAGAAATATAATCAAGTGATATTTTATTAGCAATGTTTGATCGTATATTTTTATAGTATTAACTTTTTTATAATTTTTAGTTATGTATAATTTAATATATAAATTATCAAATAAAATATTAGATTAAAGACCATAGACTTAACCCTTATTGAAGACGACATACCTAACCCTTACTGAAGGCGACAATGGCATTGAATCGCTCGGCTTTAGAAACCTGCAACTGAAAACCAAGCAATACGAAAGCAAAACAACACAACTAACAAGGAATGTCAATGTAAGATAAATATTAAGATTAATAACATAAACAAAAAAATATATATAACAATAATAAAGACAACAACATTAAACAAGGCATAGGTAATAACTATCTATGGTCTTATACAATTTCAAATAGTTTTATACCTAGTCAAGTCCTCAATCTGATGTAACTCGTTCATGTCATTCATAATTTGATTATCCCATGTTTTCTTAAGTCTTTCGTAACTTCTCTTTCCATCACCATCATATTTACCACCATTTTTACAAGCACATTAATACTCTTCCTTTGGACATTTACTAATCATCTCGATCCAACTAAATCATTGTTACTAGGAGAAATTGTCAAAAATAACATAACGTAACCTTTTGCTCATTCATTGTAAATAATCTCACATTTATTATTTTCAAATATCCAACTTTTTGTATGTTTTTTTTTTCAGCGTACCTAGTGACCTAAACCATTATAACCCCACCCTCTAAACCACCACAACCCTAGACCTCCCTTCACCCATAGGGTATGTTGGAAGCAAATACATATTAGAGATGATCATTATTATCATCATCAACATCAACAATCCAATATTCCGCTTGAAAATAGGGTCTGGGTGAGGAAAGGTGACGGATAATCCATACCCGTACTCCCTTGAAAAAGTGAGTACTTTTTTCCATGTTACTAATTGGAAGGGAGGTGAGATGGTCCATATTTTTTTTTTTTTTTTTTGAGGTAGTCCATTGAAAAAGTCTAAATCATTAATTTCAGCTCCTGAATTTTCGCCATATGACATTCAATGATCAGTAGAGTAGCTTACAATATTGTAGGATGACCATTGGAAAGCACGAGATATTGATGTGTCACTATAAGTCTATAACTATCACCAGAAAAAGGAATTTTTCAAAACTAAAATAAATTAGGTGCAAAATTAAATTTAATAGCTTAAGGTTTGTTTCATTGGAGGAACTCATGGATTAACCGTTGGTTCACTTAAATATGCAGTTATTATTGATAAATAAAAGATTTTTAATATTATGACCTAATTTAATCGTCATAATTGTTAAAAATTGTTAGTTGAAGTATACGTGTGAATGTGTGATCTTATAAGTTATAAGTGCATCTTTGATTTTGTGATATAGAAGTAGTATTTAAGTAATCAAATGATTTATTCAAATTAGAGATTCTTGACTTGGTATAGAAGGGAATATTACAAGTTATCAAAACTTTTATTGGTTATTTATGTGAATTTTAATAAAGGGTACGAGTCTAATTAAAATCAGTTAATAGAATCAATTTTATTTATTAAAAAAATTTTAAAAATAAAACTTAGGTATAATTTAAATTAAACGTCTGTTGCAATCAATAAAAATATATTACAATCAGCAGAAATCAAATTTAATCCATAAAAAATCAATTACAATCATTAGTTTAGTCACTAATAAAACTTAGGTGAAATAAAAAGAGCCGAACACGCTATGACAATAAACAAAATTATAATATGCTCAATACCACGTCTTTTTATTTTTTCCTGGATATCTTCATCTACTACATTCACATGTCAACTACTTCATACTATATTTTGTAAGAGCCTGTAACTACAAATCCAAACATGAGAAATTAATCCTAAGTTAATCAACTATTAAAATAAAATAATTATATATAAACGATTAAAACGAACACTTAACTAGATTACTAAAAGCCTTATATTTAATAAGTTAATCTTTGTACCATATATAGCTTTCAGGTTTAGTTATGGTAAAAATTTAACGAATTAAAAGTGTATAATTAAAAAAAAGTTTGAGTTGTTTGGACGAAAAGTAGTATTATTTTTTAAGGGAATTCTACATAGTAGCATTCAGTTTTCATAAAATGTCAGTGATAGCACTTTTGTAAGATTTTTCTACATAGTAACATTCAGTTTATGCACTATCTAACTATTGTAGCATTTTCCGTTAATTCTTGTTAATTTTCGTTTGATTCATCATTTTGTAAGATTTTTCCACATGGTAGCATGTCGTTTTTGCTTTCAAATATTTAATTCACCATTTTAACGTTTAATTCACCGATTAATTTGTCAACGCTCTTAAATGTTGTAACGATTAAGTAGATATGTATTAGTGCTTGGAATGCACCTTTTGAACTTATAAAATGCATCTTTTGAGCTTATAAAATGCGCCTTTTGAATTATTTATTAGTGTTTGTAATGCACCTTTTGAACTTTATTATGCTAATAATTTAAATGAAAATAAAATTGTTAAATTTATCGGTGAATTAAACGTTAAAATGGTGAATTAAACAGTTAAAAGCAAAAACTAGATGCTATCATGTGGAAAAATCTTACAAAATAATGAATTAAACAGAAATTAACAAGAATTCAACAGAAAATGCCACTGCAATTACATACTGCATAAATTGAAAGCTACAATGTGAAAAAATCTTACAAAAATGTTAATAATAATTAGATACTACCATGTGGAATTTCCCATTTTTTAATTTGAAATTACAAAAGCTAAAAATTAGCAATTCTTGTACCATTTTAACTCAAAATTTTAGTTTTGAAATTCAAACTGGAAAAAGAAATCTTAGGGTTGTTTAGTTTGGGCTAAAACTTTATCATATTGAGCTAATAGGAGAAGATAATAGATATTACTGTAAGATGTTAACAATTGAAGTGGAGGATACATGCTTAATAAACTTAATTTCATCATTAGTAAATAATAATATTGATAGCAATTTTTGTTATCATTTTAATTTCCACTAAAACATAAACTAATTAAAAAAACTAAACAGTTACGCAAAGTGTATTCACAAAAATAACTTTCAAATCCCTAATCGATTCATTCCATCCCTAATTAAGGTTTAAATTAAAAACTACTAATTAGGATTAGTCCAATAATCAAAATAACATTGAGAAAATTCATCACCTATACACAATTAAACCTCCATTCTTTTCGCCTCCTCTTTTCTCTAATCAAGAAAAACAATCACGTAATAAAGAATTAATCATCATTAAGCAGCCATCATCCTCTTAAACTCTTCAAAATCAACACAACCATCGCCATCTCTATCAACAGAAGCAATCATCTTCTTACAATCTTTCAACGAACACTTTTCACCAAGCGATTTCAAAACTTCGTGCAATTCTTTTGCAGAAATTTTACCGTTTCCGTCTTTATCATACAAATTGAACGCTTCACGTAATTCCTTCGTGCTTCCTGCATTGCCTCCAGATCCGGTATGAAACTCAGTAAATTCATTAAGATCGACGAATCCATCACCGTCTCTATCCATCTCATCCATCATTTTCTTTACTTCTTCTGGTGTAGTTTCAGATCCTAAGGCCTTTAGTAAGGATTTTAGTTCAGTTGATGAGATCTTTCCATCGCCGTTTGCGTCGAATTTTGCGAATATTTTCTCGATTTCGTTTTTCGCCATTGAAGAGAGAGAAAGTAAGGTTTGAGAGGAGTGATAAAAAAATGGAAGATTCTGAGGTTGTTAAAGAAAAGTATGACATGGGGTAGTGAAACGGTTATATAGGTGCAGTTGGGGAAGACGCGTTTTTTGGGAGGACGCGGTTGAGTGATAAGAGGAGTAGAATCATTCAATTAAAATATTTTTTAATTATTTTTTAAAATATTTATTTTTTTTCAATTAAAGTTTTATTTTTTTAATGCATTTTTTTTTATCTAGAAGGGGATATGTGATTGTGTGTCATGGTGATAAAAGCATCGACCTATGGTGAATTCAGGTATAGAGTAACTCGTAAGCAAATTATTGGGTTTGTCACAGACTCACACTCATCTTATTATACTTTTGTGGGAAATTTGTAAAAAAACACCTTTTAAAACCCCTTTTTTACAAAGAAATACCTTTTATAATTTTTTTTGTAAAAAAACACCTTTTAAGAGACTTTTTTTAAAAAAAGACACCTTAAATCAGTTTTCGGTGACTTTTGTCAACTTTCCGGCGTTGACTATGCAGTCAACGCCGGAAAGTTGACAAAAGTCACCGGAAACTGATTTAAGGTGTTTTTTTTTAAAAAAAGTCTATTAAAAGGTGTTTTTTTACAAAAAAAAATTATAAAAGGTGTTTCTTTACAAAAAAGGGTTTTAAAAGGTGTTTCTTTGCAAATTTCCCTTATTATTATTATTATTAAATTTTTTAAATTTTTTTTTATTTTTTTTATATAATAATAAAAATAAATTTTTTTTAAAAAAATAATATTAATAATAAAAATAAAAATAAAAATAAAAACAAAAATTTAAAAAAAAGTTAAAAAAAATTTAAAAAATTTAATAATAATAAAAAAAATAAAAAGTATAAAAAATATAAAATAACAATAATAATAATTATAAAAAAAATAATAATAATAATAAAATTAAAAATAAAAATTAAATTAAAAAAATATTTTTTTTAAAAAAAATAAGAATAATAATATTTATTATTATTATTATTATTATTAATTTTTTAAAATTTTTTTTAATTTTTTTTAAAATTTTTGTTTTTATTTTTATTTTTATTTTTATTATTAATATTATTTTTTTAAACAAAATTTATTTTTATTATTATATAAAAAAAAATTAAAAAAAAATTTTAAAAAAAATTAATAATATTAATAATTAGGGAAATTTGCAAAGAAACACCTTTTAAAACCCTTTTTTTTTTTGTAAAGAAACACCTTTTATAATTTTTTTTGTAAAAAAACACATTTTAAGAGACTTTTTTTAAAAAAAAACACCTTAAATCAGTTTCCGGTGACTTTGGTCAACTTTCCGGCGTTGACTGGCATAGTCAACGCCGGAAAGTTGACAAAAGTCACCGGAAACTGATTTAAGGTGTTTTTTTTTTAAAAAGTTTTACAAAAAAAATTATAAAAGGTGTTTCTTTACAAAAAAGTGGTTTTAAAAGGTGTTTGTTTGCAAATTTCCCTACTTTTATTTAAAATTCATATACTTAGAAGTTGCTTGTAGGACTAAATTTAAATATTTATATGGGATTTGTAATACAAAGTAATAGGGAGATCAATAATGATATTGGCTTAATTGGAGAAGTGCTTTTGAGATGTGAAATAGAATGATTTCAAATAGATTAAAAGGTAATTTAATTGAGCTGTAAATAAGTCGACTTTGCTATATAGGACAAAATGCGGGACTCTAAGAAGTCTTTGAAACAAAAGATAAATGTAGTAGACATGCGTATGTTGAGGTGAATTTGCAGCTTATGAGGATGGACATGATTAGAAATCAGGAGGAGAGAGATACGTTAAGGGCTGCCTCATTATCGACCAAGTTGAAAAGAGAAGTTGAGGAAGAGAACATGGGAAGAGCAATTAAAAATTAACTTGTGTGAGTTGCACCTCTTTGAAGACCTAACGAGAGATATGAATAGTTGGAGACGTCGAATTCGTGCCCTAGACTTTTGATAGTCCCCTTCTATTCTATGTGGTTTTATTTTTTAATTTACTTTCTTGTTTTATTTATGTTACCTATTTACTGTGTATTTTCTTATGGCCCAATCGTAGTCCAGTTTGCTTTGTGTTTTGCAGGTAATTTTTCTCATGTTATCTTGGTGCTACTCATCTCTCATTTTGTAGGACTCTCTTTACTTGATGGTTTAACTGTTTGTGTGCATTCCTTATGCCCTCTCCCTCGAGGGGGTACGGGTATAATATGTTCGCTATCTTTTTCCCTCTGAACCTTAACTTTTTGCAGATCACGACTAAGGAGTTGCTTGATTTTCATTGAAATTAAAGTATGTGAAAATTTATATTACAAAGAAACTATCACGTTGGAGCATATAGAATATAAATGTCTAACTTGTGTAGAAGATGCTAAGACTGCCATGTTCCAAGAGCTTTTCTAATAATATCAGCATATTGATCATTTGTTGTAACATGAGAAGAAGCAATAAGACCATCAATCCATCATGGATGTCATCACATACATGATAAGAATCAACTTCAATGTACTTGATATGTTTGTGGAGAACTAGATTTTGCCCAATATGAATTGCATATTGACCATCAAAGTAAAAAGACATTGACAAGTATAGTCTCACATAGATACCAATAAATCAGACTTGGATGGGAGAAGACTTCATTCTCCCGGAGTTCCTTTGAGATAACGAACAACTCTATGTGCAACGTCCTAGTGTTCGATCCGAGGCGCATGCATAAATAGTATTGTATAAGCAAGCTCTGGGCGAGTAAATGATAAGTATATTATAAGATGACCCTCAAGTCGTTGATATTTTTCATGATCCTCAAGAAGTGTAACAGAATCGAAGCTCGAGCAAGATTATGATATTGCTCCATTGGTGTTGAAGTTGGACGTGCACCAAGAGTTCACTTTTAGTCAATAAGTCAATAGTGTACTTTCTTTGACATAAAAAATGTCATCAAGTCCCAAAGCCTATTCAACTTCTAGAAAATATTTAAGGACACCTACATCTTTCATATAAAAATGTTTTTCTAAATATTTTTTAAAACTTGCATTAGTAACAAGATTATTTCCGCTAATTATTTGATCATTCACATATACTAGAACAACTAAATATTCAGTTTCTTTTTTTATAATAATCAATAGATAATCGAAATAGGACTGAACAAACACTTAACCTATACCATAAAAAAATTTACGAAGATGACACATCCTTTCCTAGTTAGCTGACAGGAAAACCATGTAAACCTCTTCATCAAAATATCCATGTAGAAAAGCATTATGAACATTCATTTGATAAAGCTCATAACTTTTATCGACAACAACAACGATAATTAGCATACGTTAGTGGACATTTGGCAAAGGGTGCAAAAGCTATAACAACCTTTAGGTTATATAATTGGGCTATTCTATGCCTAAAATCCTATTTTGATATCACAAATGCATTTGGGTGATGAAATTAATTATCTCAGTTAGAATAAATACCAATCTTTTCAAATATGAACCTAAATTTGATTTTCAAATGATTCTTCCTTTTCTTCTTTCAATGTGTCCCGTAATTCCAAAAAAGTTTGGAACTTGGAAGTGATATTTGTAATTGGTTAAATAAAGTTGGTTTGAATCCTACACGAGAAATCCTTGAAAGAAGTTTCAAAGATAAATAAGTTTCTAAAGCGTAAAGAAAGGACGGGTGTTAAGAGTTGATATATGAAAATGAAACATAACCAATCAACCCATGTTCTTCTCCATGTGGATGGTTGATGTGCGACACACACTCTCTTTTCACTCTTTCTCTGCGTGGCCAGAGTGTTTCACGCGTTTCTCATCTTCACAATCATTTTCTACTCCTTATTATGTTTTTGGTCGTTGGTTGATTCATACTTCTACTTACAAATGTTCAAAACAGACTCGATAACCTGATATTTATCTGATTTTGTAACTGAATCCCACTTAACCAAACTTCAAAATGAATTTAAAATTAAGTAAAAATCAATATGGACACAACACCTAATTATGATCCGACCCGAAACAGGTGACTCGAAATCAACCCGATAACTCGAATGAACACCTCTGCTTCTACTATATCTTGTCCTTAAACTCTTCTGTCCCAATTATTTTGCTTTACTTGTAATTGATATACATATTAAGAAATTTAATATAACGAGTTAAAGTGAAATGGTCATTTACTCATTTAGAAATAAAAGTGAATCGAAAGTGGTGGAGTCAGTGAAACAAAATTAGTTAGACAAACTAAAATAGAAATTAAGACAATTGAAAGAGGTGGAAGTATCAGTTTTTGGTATAGTGTAAACCGAAGGAAAGGGAGGACTAAAAGGATAGTGAGAATCAAACTCAGATTAATTATGAGGAAAAAAGTATTTGAGCTCCAATTGAAACAAAACCATATTAGTCGTTTTATTTGCAAAAGGAGTAATCATTATACATCTAGTAATAATATAGTTATGTGAAATTTTATTTAATTTGTCACATCTAGTAATAATATAGTTATGTGAAATTTTATTTAATTTGTCTTAATGTATATTTTCCTAATATACTAACATCTTATTGTTTTTAATTACACATAACTAATTGAAATAAGAGTCAAAATGATACATTTAGATAGCGTAAAATCAAAAGTGTAATAGCTACTAAAAATAGAGAAAAGGTACCACCGCACAAATAGAAAAGAAAATATTGTCAAGTTAATTAAAAAGACAAACTAAAATCTAAAATGTATCAAATTCAAATGGACTGAGAAAGTTTTTTTGTTGTTGATCTAATTAGTTTAACGTAACTCTTTTATTTTTAAGATTATATTAAACTATCCACTTATAATAATTTTATATCTAAAGGTATGACTAAAATACTTTTTTAATTAAATGAGCTACTTTATATAATCTTTTATTAATAGATTTTAAGATGAAAACTGATCGGGGTTATATATGATTCTGACTCTTTTGTTATTCACCAATATGTGCAAGCTCAAAATCAATTTCTATCACTCTTTATATATCTCCATGTCACATTCTTGACCATACCAATTCTCAAGTAACACAAATATTGCAAAATTAAGGAGACCTATTTATAAAAATTAGGAAATACTATTTAAGTATATATATACTAACTACCACAAATTCAGATTCTATGGGGACGTATATTATGGATTTTTCCTTTTTAAAATAAAATATGTTGCTATTTGCCAACCCTTTCTTGCCTACAATGTTGAATGGAAGCTAATTTGTTTCATAACACTTTTTGAGCATGGTTAGCGAAAGTATAGTTGATAAAAATGATTTTAACTTTTAGGTCTTGACTATTGATTCTTGAGGTTCTACAATGAACTATATTATGGCATTATTACTAAATTAGATTCCTTGTATATATCATCAAAATAAATTAAGGTTTGGAATTATTGTCAATAAAGATTATAATTTATTTGGTTTTAATAGTCTATTTATTTGTTTATAAGAAAATCGATTTTAATGACTATCATATATCTTATGCTCTGTATGTTGTACCTTTTTATTATCATATACTTTGTGTACGATACTTTTCATGTTTTTTCAATTCGGACTGAGATAAAAAAAATAATATGAAAAATCAAGACATACGACTTTTTAACTATAATTATTATAAAATATAATAATTATAAAATATCAATATGAACTTTGTACATTTTGATTTAATAGATTGATACATAAGCATTTCCCACTTCTCCATTAAAAATAGTATTCAATTTTGAGTTTAACTCACCCTCATTTAAGTAGGGGCGAATTCAAGATATTAGAATAAGGTGGACTGAATATTTATCTTTACATATGTGTTGAACTAACTTAATTATCATTTTTCTATTTTATGTAATTGAATTTAACAAAATTACCCCAATTGTGATCTAGATAGACCGAGGCTAGATTCTCTCAATTAAAAGTCTAGATAGAAAAAGAATATTTTACTTTTCTTTAACCTAATTAGTTTGGTAGAGTTTATGATGAAAGTCATCAACCATTTACCAATTCTACATTAAGAAAAGACTATTCCACTAGATAAGATTAAACACAAATTCTTGTGAGAGACGGACCATCACTAATTGGATCAGCTCATTATATATTTTTGTAAAATATTGTAACTAGGCATTAAGAATGATGTAAGTAGACATTTAACATATTGAAAGTAGATATTAAGGATACGATAAGTAAGCATTAAGGATAATGTACGCAGGCATTATAAATACGATAAGTAGACATTAATCTTTAATGGATTGGACTTTAAATACGTCTCTAAAACACAAGAGACTAGCTGTAGATTAAAAATGACAAAGCAATGAATTTGGAACTATAGTAAATCAAGTGAACCTAATTTTTGCTAGTTTCCATAAACATGAGAAGTATACATTCATAATGGTAATTTGTCAATTTCAATTATGAATAAAGAGAATGGGCCTTTGAGAGAGTTGTTTATAGGGCCCATGTTTAGCTTTTAGTATGACACAGATCTAGTTTCTGGGCCAAATTTACATAGGTTGATACTTTTTTTTTTTTTTAATAATACATAAGTTGATACTTTTTTTTTTTTAATAATACATAAGTTGATACTTGATACCCCAACAGAAGAGAGGATAGTAAAGTGTGGCATAATTTACAATAAAATCTAGCATTATAATCCCTCAACGCCCATTAAATTGGTACATCTGCAATTGGCACAAATATTCAGAAAATAATGAGAATATTTAAATTACGTAAATTGTATAAAATGAGAGAGAAAATAATAGAAAATATATAAATGAGAGTAAAAAAATTAGCGTGAATATTTTCATTAAAAGAGTTGTTATGTTAAAAGATAGAATGACAATAGAAAGTAAAGCTAGGACTTTGACTTTTTAGCTTAAGAAATAACTATATGTAATAGTATCAACAAGTTTTTTATGAGACCGTTTCACTATGAGATGAGTTCATATAAACATTTAATTTCTTTGATTGATCATTTTAAGATTGTAAGTGATCACTTTAAAGTTATAAGTAATCACCTTAAGATTCCACTTTAAGATTATAATTGGTTATTTTAAGATTGTAAGTGATCACTTTAAGACTGTAAATATGCATTGGGTCAGCCAATATGTCATTAATCAAAAGGGTGTAAGTTGTATCAAGACTCAAATCCTCTTAAAAGGATCAATGAGTTAAGAAGAGCAATGAATGTTTAGAGAGGTTCAAATTTGTTAAAATGAGCCAAAATAAAAGTTGATTGAGTTGAACATTTAAGATGAGTTGATTTTATTGTCTAAAGAGATTTAAGTGATAGAGCGCACTATATAGAAAAGATGAATGCAAAGAAGTGGGTTGAATGTATAAAGAAGGCTGCTCAAACAAGAGACCAAGTTGCTTGAACGAGCAACATGTAACAATTTGTAGAAAGATGCATGGTGTTTTGCTCAAACGAGTTAGGGATGCATTCGTTTGAGCAAAGCATGTGAGAGTCTCGATTTTTGAATTTTATGCGTGGAGACTTGAGGGATTTATAGGTTTGTTCATCAATGAGCATGTATGTAGAAAACTTCATTAGAGTGTATTATGTTGTAGTTTGTATCCAAACACTATAGAGTGGGTTTGAGAGTATGCGTACATATTGAAATTTTACTATGAATACAAATCAGTTGATTTCAGAGAAAGATATCTTAAGGTACTATTAAATACTTGTGTTTATGTCATGCTTGTATTATTTATTGGCTTTTTTCTTTTCCTCATCTCTATCTTTTTCTTTATTTTGTATGTCCGATTTCACAATAGTGTGCAAATTTATATAATTCGAATTAATCAATCTAAAAGCACATATTCAATTTGTTAAAAATTCAGACGTCATTTTTGATTCGGATATTTGGAATGAATTATTTCATAACATTTATGAAATATTTTTTATATTTACAACATCTATTTTTTTTGAGTAAAAAACGGAAGAATAAATTGATTTTTATTTTTTTGCTCTAGACCACCAATAATACTATAGTACTAATAGACTATTCAGATCAAAGCCTGATTGAATCTATCTTTACTCTAAAAATTAAATATTTAAATCACATTTGTTTGAAAATTCTATTTTGCATGCCGCTAATTAATCATGCTACTATTATACATTTATATTTATATTTGTATATGTATTATAAAAATAGCGTAATAAAAGCTTATTGATAAGTGCAATTATTTGCATTTATTACTATTATTTATATGCTCCTTTTGGGTGTTTAATGGCGTTTTAGGATCATTTTAGGCGTGTTTGCTCCATTTCGGTACTCCATGGCTAATTTGTGGGAAAATAAGTGAATCATGGCATTTTTGAGTCGTTTTTGTGGGTTTTGTAGCTAATCATGTTCATAGGACTCAAGGAAACAATCGAGCCTTTGAATTCATCAAGCTTCGCAATGTAAAGATCCAATCACTAACTTTTGCGAAGAATGTGTCTCGAGAAGGTAAAAGTCGAATTGGCTGAGGTGGAAAAAACCTTGGGCCTCAACGACTCGGCGGTAAATAGAAAGATCAAGAATTTTTTCCAGTGACAAAAGCCAACTCGTCTGTGGGTGAAAAAAGATGACCGCCGACTCGACGGTATATGTTGGAACAAATGACATTTTCCAGAAGCTACAGCCGACTCGGCTGAGGATGCACACTCGAGAACGTCGACTCGGCAATTTGCCCGGTTCAATTGTACGGAGCGTTTTATTCCGGTTTTCCATTAAACCCTAGGTTAATTTCGCTCATTACTATAAATAACCCCCTAATAACTGATTAGGATTCCTCTTCTTCTCTCCTTCTTTATTTTTTCATTAGACTTAATTACTCCTTTTTCATTAGTTTCACTTTGAATTTCATCCTTTAATTTAGTTTCTCATTAATTCTACCATTAATCTTCCTTTGAGCATTGTAAGTTTCTTTAGTTTTTAATTCCTTGTATTAGCTTTAATCTTCCTTTGGTGAACTTTGATTATTGTCATTAAACTTTCTTTAATAAAAATTAATTAGTTTGTTCTTCATTTATTGTTATTTGAATTAATTGTGGTGTTCTTGGTATTTAATTATTGATTTTCTTGAATTTGTCATTTATTTCATTCTTAGTCATGTCTAGTATCATCCTAGGGTTTGCTTTTATTGCTTTTACCATGATTAGTGAGTATATCCATTTTCTAAGGTTAGAGTTTGAACCTATAAGTCAAGTATGATTTGATTCTTGAATGTGTCAATGAAACTAGGATTAAAGTGGTTAAATTGTGCCAATTAACCCTAAATTAAATATGCTTTGTTGGACTAGTCAAAAGAACTAGTGTGTGAGATTAGAATCAACTTTGCTTTAGGTTAAATTTTTAGTTAAGTTTTTATTAATTCATTCATTAAAACTAGCGCGTGAGAATTGAATTAGTAGGGTCTAAATCATAGTTGATCAACAAAGCGAAAGTTTGAGATTAGCAAGATCAAGTTTAACCACGTAATTAATCCGACTTTTCATAGACACTAATGAGAATTTGATCATACAAGACTTTAGGGGATTCCCGACACCCTAAATCTTTTCATCATATAGGTTAAACCCACATTTTCATTGCATTATTAGGTTGTTAGTTAAAAACCAATCAAATATCTTTCTCCCCTTGAGCAATATAATTCATCCAAATTACTAAATTAGCAAGTTTCTTGCCTTAACTTTCTCGTGTTCGACCCACGACTACACGTACATCGTGCGCTTGCGGTAAAATAAAATTTGCACACCAGTAATGCTCATTTTGTTTATTAAAACTAATAAATTTTAAATTATTTCTAAGCTAACTATTTTTTTATGTAAGGTAAAATAAATGAGGAATGCTAAATGAGAATCGAACCATGGTCTTATCTTAAAAAAGTACTCTCTCCTATTCATAGAGAGTGAAACATTTGAGTTTTGCACCAAAATCAAGGAGGGGTGAGGGACCACTTAAAAGTGGGTGAAAAACTCTCTTTTTCCATAAAGGACATTTATATTTATGTGTTATTATGTTGTTATAGTAAGAGTAAAGGATAAAAAAAATGACAAAAATAAAAACAGGAGGGAGTAATATTTATCGCGACTGAGATAGAACACAATTCTACGTAGTTAATCCTATATTAAATGGCAAATAAAAAGGAAAAAGAAAAAGGAAATTCCAAAAAAAACTTAGCCAGAATTTTGTTTCCCCACTAGGACGAACAAATCAACACGAATAATTCTCTCTTTTCATCTTCAAACAAAGCTCTCTCCATCAACTCAAAAAACATTCATAAATTCAAGCTCACATCAAATTAAAAATTTTCCTAAATAAATTTCCCCAGAAAAAAATTTCCCAAAATAAAATTTCCAATCTTTGAGTAAGCTACATCACTATCATATTTAAAATAAGAATATACTTACATTTTTACAATTTTATTTTGGTTATTTTAAGTATAAATTAAATTCAATTAAATAAAAAAATGGCTATGTTTTTATCCCCTTTTCAGTTCACTCCCCTCTCTTCAAAGTCTGATTTTTGTACACCCTCTAAATATCCCGGCGCTTCCGTATTTTGCCGGCGAGAATTTCCCGGCGCTTTGATTAATTCCGGCCGTCGTTGTACATTGAAAGGTATTGCATCTTCTTAATTATAATTAAATTTAATTGGGTTATTATTTTTTATAATATATAATTTTTGATGCTAGTTTATTCTGTGAAGGTATGGTGATTGGTGAGTTTTGTGACAGTTATATTAGTTAAGTATAGCATGAAATTAGTTAAGGTAGATGATTTATGTTTCCTTTTTGAAAAAGTTTTTCCTTTTTATGATATCAATAATGATGCAAAGGTGAAATTATTGATATTATACAAAATAAATTAATAATAAAGGAACCAGGTAAAAAGATTTTGTTTGGAAGTAATGTGAATCAAGAAATTGTTTTGGGGTTGATTTTTGTTTTCAGAATTGGAATTTAAAAAATGGGTTTTTGCACAAAACCCTAATTTGTATTTATGTTAATTGTTAAGCATCTAGAGTAGATTGTTAGATCAAATCATGTGCGCTTTTTATTTTGCAAACGATGGATCAAGGGTCATTATGAAATGACGTCTCCAAGGGAGAATCTAGGGTCGAGTTTGCTTAGCCCGCGACCACTCTTTGGATTGAGAACCCTATTACTATACACGGAAAAAGGGTAGGTTGGTTGATACTAAATATGTAGATAGATAAGTTTTCAGCTCTTTTTATACTATCATCTTTGATTCACCCTCATTTTTAGTTAAGTTGCGTAAATCCGACCATTGACCCAATGTATTGTTTTGTAGTGATCTTGAAGTTGATATATATTAAGTGTTACATTTACTGTTGATATACTAACTAAGTTTGGACATGGGATCATTGAAATAATGATTGATCGTTACCAATTGAAGAAACAATTTATTGAAAATTTCCCTTTATCGACATATTTCATTACGTGATTTTGTACAATGAGGCGAAAGTAATGAATAATGATCACTAGATATGAAGATGATGTTTAATTTGAACTCTACATTAAGTAAGGTATATATGTGTGGGGTAACAAAACTTTTATGTGCTTGTGTGTGTGGACTATGAAAGCCACAAGAATAATGAAAAGGGTAGATGTCATTTGTTTTGTGTATGTATGTTTCGTTGGATGGACGGCTTAAAAGTTGAAAAGGAAGGAAATTTAAATTTAGTTTTTGATAAAACTAAAAAGAGTGGGTCAAAAACAACCTCTTTGTTACCATTAACAAGGACAAGGTTGCGTGAATCAGACTCCTCCAAACCCCGCATTGATGGGAGCCACATTGGGGTAGTAGAATGATGTTGTACATTTGTTTTTGTAGTGATTTATAGGTTCTCATGTTGGCTCTGCATTTTTCTTTCTTGTAAATGAAGTGTGTATTTGATGCAGTATGGAATGCTTGATCTTGTATGATCTTGATTGAGATATGATCGATATTAACCCTTCTATTGTCGAATCTTGAAAACACCTTTTGTAGCTCAAGCAGAAGCTGGTAATAATGGGCCACTCGAAGCAAATGATTCACTTGTGGTTTGCTTTGGGGAAATGCTTATTGATTTTGTTCCTACAACAAGTGGGATTTCCTTGTCTGAAGCACCGGCATTTAAAAAGGCTCCTGGTGGTGCCCCTGCCAATGTTGCTGTCGGAATTGCTCGCCTTGGCGGCTCATCTGCATTTATCGGCAAGGTAACGATAGTCGCTGGCTGATCCGTCCCACACCCGCTTTCTTTTCTTTCTTCTTTGGCTGCTGAGCTTCATTTTTTCGTGTTAATTACTGCCCTTATACTTGCACTTGGCTGTTTATTCATTTTGTTTCTGTGCTTCATTTGCATTTCAGCTAAATCTGTTTCAAGTGCTTGAAAAGTATGTTCTTTTTGTATGAGCGAGTATATTCCATTTATAGTTAAACCACTGTCACATGATTCGCTAATTGTCTTGCGAATCATGTACCGGAAAAAGAGAATTACGGTCGGTTTTAGGCTATTTTTGAACCATTTTGAGCGAATTGCGAATCCAAAAGGCGAACTAAGTAACAAATTATGATTCACCGAGTTAAACTAATACTTGGTTGTGAAATTTCTCAATCTATAGGAAAGTGTGAATGTCATTACTTGGAATACATTTATATATGAATCTCCGATGCTTGAATCTTGTGTACGCGTGATACCATAAACCATAAATCTGGATCCATGGTGCATTTGATGATATGATGGAGTATATGACATATATTGGGACCTTAATATCATTAGCTCTAATGGGTGAGGTCCAAAATCCTAATATATGTTATATACTCTCAAGTGGAATATTTAGCACCGTGTATACGGAGGCATGTTTTTTTCGAGCTGAGGGACTCTTTAGCCGCGCTTTCCTTTATGGGTATGAGTTGATTGAAATAATTTGTCAAGATCGTTATAATGTTAAGAACTTTGATGAACGATAGTAATTTCAATGAACTAACAAATGTTTGATAATGTAAAACTTGCAAAAATGATACAATGATTTAAGGAGGTTCACCCAAAAATGGCTACGTCCTTCGTGGTGTGTAGTTCTTGTTTATATTATTTCAATGAAGTAAAACACTCTTACAAATGAAGTATTACAATTGAGTAAGAGATAAAAGAAAAGGCTATGTGTTTGAAGTAAAGCAGGCTACTGGATGTACTTTGTTTGTTCGCTCGACTCACCCAAGAGCTCGCTCGGTCGAGCGAGCTGGTCGAGCGACCTTCAGTATTCCTTTCTGTCACTTTCTGCTCGACTAACATAGCAAAGCATCATCAAGAAACCTTTTGCACTTCTCCATTAAATACCATCAAGACCAATAACTCCCATGATTACTTCACCAAATAAATCACACTTAAACACTACAAACATTCAGTTACCAACTTAAACATCCATATTAACACACTCAGAGGATTCCATCCCAAGAGACACACATGAATGCACACATCAATTGTGCACTCAAGTCACATCATTCATAACAGTTGCCCCTTCTTTCCCACTCCAGAGCCTGAGCATAATTTTTTCTGTGGGCGGGATACACTAGGAATGATGATGATGTATGGAGGCATGTGCTGCGTAGAGCCCACAAGGCTTTCGTGTGACATGTCGTGAATTTGTGATAGAGTATGTAACATTTTCTGGGGCTTCAACTCTCAGCTTAAGCTGATGTCGGAGGCCCCAATATATGTTAGAAACTTGTATGTTCTCTTAAGTTGAAATGAATCATAAAGCAGATTCTATTAGAAACTTGTGAGTTGTGACGCCTCTGATTTTTGGAAACAGAAAATGTATAGAGCTCCTTGATCTGTTCAAGCTTGTACATATTGTCATTTGGAGCCGTTTCGTTTGTAATGATTGTAAAACCTGGAAAATTTTATCTGCTTTTAGGATCTTCGATGTTTTAATTGCGTTAATCTATCTACACATTCAGGTTGGTGAAGATGAGTTCGGCTACATGCTGGCTGATATTCTCAAGGAGAATAATGTTAACAATAAAGGGATGCGTTTTGATCCAGGAGCTCGAACTGCTTTAGCATTTGTAACATTGAGGAAGGATGGTGAACGTGAATTTATGTTTTATCGTAATCCTAGTGCTGACATGTTGCTTCAGGAATCTGAGCTCGATTTCGAACTCATCAAGAAGGTAATTTAGATTTGCTAACTTTCTGAGAAATTTTAGTTAACTTTTGAATTCATGTAAGGAAAGCAAAGAGTTTGAGATGTTTAGCCGGGTAGGTCTGGGCTTATGTTACTTGGTCTCGGGTACTGATGTTGGATACTGGTACGTGTCCAAGTGTCGGATACGTATAAATATTCAATTTTACGCCTAAAATGAAGTGTCTAAGTGCCATACCAATGTCTGAGGATCAAGGATCGGACACGGGTACATGAAGCAAAATGAAAAGTCCGAGTAGCATAGGTCTGGGAATGTGCAACATGCCCGACCGCAGCCTTGAAAACAAGGAGTCTCAGATTTTAAACGATACATAATATTCTCGAGTGTATAATATAAAGCCGGTGGTAGAAGATTTTGATACAAAATAATAGGAGGCCTCAGATATAAGATGCGTACAGGGTCTAAAATTATGGTATCTGTTGACTATTGAATGCTTTGACAGGCGAAGATTTTTCATTATGGATCTATAAGCTTAATCACCGAGCCATGCAAGTCTGCTCACATTGCTGCGGCTAATGCTGCAAAAGATGCCGGTGTTCTGCTCTCGTACGATCCCAACTTAAGGCTTCCGTTATGGCCATCAGCGGAGAGTGCTCGTGAAGGAATCCTTAGCATTTGGGATACTGCCGATATCATCAAGGTTTGTGGCCAACCATGAACATCATGCTTATACTTCCTTCTTTAAAAGATATAATGTGGAAAATTGGCTCTGACTGTTCATTTGGGTATAGATAAGTGAAGAAGAAATTACATTTTTGACTCAAGGAGAAGATCCTTACGACGATAATGTTGTGCGCAAACTTTACCATCCGAACCTCAAATTACTGCTTGTGACCGAGGGAGCAGATGGCTGCCGGTATTACACAAAGGTAAGTCAATTTCTTGGTCACGCGTCTTTTGTGTATATCTGTGGATTTTCCTTATGTTCATTATCAAGGAACCAACTCAACCAAAAATTTAAGTTGACAGCTAAAACCCCAAATTATATTATAAACTATATTACGCCCCTTGACACAAGAGCCTTTTATAATTGAAGTCTGGATGCAATACATGTCTTCCTCATACATATTCGCTCAAAATGGGGGCTGCGTATGAGTTTCAAACCCGTAACTCTTACGTCACATTGGATTTTGATACCATGTCATGGATTAGCTTAAGCTTTTGGTTGTGTTGGTACCTTGACATTAGTCAAGCTATGTTTGAACTTTGAACACTTCCTTGGCCTTAAAGGAAAATTGCTCATGTCCAAATGAAGGAGATTAGATGGAAAATGAAGGAAAACCTGAAGATGTATATTCGTATGTGATGTATTTGCAGGATTTTAGTGGAAGAATCGAGGGTTTGAAGGTAGATGCTATAGACACCACCGGTGCAGGGGATGCCTTTGTTGCAGGAATTCTATCCCAACTAGCTTCTCACACGAACTTGATTCAGGTAACGTTTCTATACCAGTTGTCTTTCTTTTCGTCCTAGGGTATGAGCTGGAGTAGCTTAATCTATAAGAAGAAAAATCACCCTGGCACAGTCAGCTGTAGGAATGGGCAAGGATCTGAGACCGTACCCTATTTTAACGGTCTAAATGAGCAAA
This sequence comes from Amaranthus tricolor, assembly GCF_026212465.1. Classification (NCBI taxonomy): domain Eukaryota; kingdom Viridiplantae; phylum Streptophyta; class Magnoliopsida; order Caryophyllales; family Amaranthaceae; genus Amaranthus; species Amaranthus tricolor. The sequence continues at coordinate 1,400,572 of NC_080062.1, forward strand.
TTTGATGTAAAAGCCGTAGGAAGTATATTAACGGACATTTTTTTTGGCATTCTTTATGCTCAAACTACTACGACATTCCATTATCCCAATACCGTTAACTTGCCCTGATCTAGGTTCCCGCCTAGAGAATAAAGCTTGACAAAACTCGGTGAATTTAAGTATATTTCAAATTTTCTTTGGAAGTAGTACAAGTTGCGATGATTATTTAGTATTGTGTACAATCTTTTGCGGTTTTGCAGGAGGAGGATCGCTTAAGAGATGCACTCCGATTCGCCAACGCGTGTGGTGCATTGACGGTCACAGAACGAGGTGCAATTCCTGCTTTGCCAACTCGAGAAGCGGTGTTGAGTGCACTGATGAAATCAGTAGCCTAAGCTGCACTGATGAAATCTGTAGCTTACGCTGCATTGCTATTAATGTAAGGTTCCACATTTTTGTAGCCATGTAATGATTTTCATCAATAAAAACAGCGCCTTCTAGCATTTGAGAGATTCGTGTTTTCTCGAATATTTTAGAGGTTATGAGCGAAAATTAAACTATTGGCGCTCAAGAAATGAACGTAATGTTTGTTCCTTTATTTTCAAGTAATGAAAACTAGTTTTCTCAAAGAGATCATACTTTGATTGACAAAATTGCCTTAAACAATAAAAAAACGACAAAACAAGATTATTCATTACTCAATTGTGAATTCACAACGTTATGCAGTTTAAAGTGAGAGCTTTTAAATGATGTGTAGCAAATTTAAAGGAATGGAGAGAATATGAAGTAGGCCTGTCAAATAGAGCTTTTAAATGTTTTAATTACTTCTACCGTTTTTTTATACTTGCAACTGATAGTATTACCAAATGACTATTCAAATCTCTTTGTATATCAACTCTTAAATTATCGATATTTTTGTCACGTGTTGACTCACTTCTCCTTCACCTAGAAGTTAAAGAATATGTCCATTTTAAGTCTGTTTATTTATTACGAGAATCAATCCTAATTCACTTTTTGATGGAGAGAAATTTCAAAATCACAAATATAAAAATACTATTTAAAACTAATTTTATTAAAATTTAATACCCATCAAAGAAAATCTTTTAATTTGAACCTCATTTTTAACTCTAAGGTAATCCGATCAATAAGCAAAATTTTACCCTCCATAAACAAAGGAAAACCTCAATATTTCCCCAAAAAAACCATTATTTAATCCTCAAAAACATATTTCAATTTTACAAATCCAAAAACTCAAAAAAAAAAAAAATGGCAGCTGAGGATACACCCCAAGAAATTGCCGATAGGGAGAGAATCTTCAAACGATTCGACACGAATGGCGACGGAAAAATATCGTCGACGGAACTCGGCGACGCCTTAAAAACACTTGGATCTGTTACATCCGAAGAAATTGTTAGAATGATGGCTGAGATTGATACTGATGGTGATGGTTTTATTTCTTTTGAAGAATTTACTGATTTTGCTGGTGCAAATCGTGGATTGATTAAAGATGTTGCTAAAATCTTTTAGATTTGATTAGTTTCTTATAATTATTTCAATTTTTGTGCATGAAATGTGTTTTGATTCTTGTTTTTTTTAGGAAATATGTCATGGTGCATTATTTTTGTAATTTTTTATGGAATATAAGCATTCATTGTCCTTAGGCTTGGAGAATGACGTTCTATTAAGTGACCTACGGAATTTGACGGATTATAGATGTATGTAAAATTACTTTGTTATAATAAAAATATTGTTTTCGATAAACTCTTAAATATCATGAGTTTTAGATGTATAAGAAGCGTATATTGTCGTCCATTCTGATTCGAAAAGCTGAAGAATTGCTCTGCCATACTTTTCTTTATAATTCGTTCTCTTGATTTGAGAATTCTTTATAAACTCTTAAAGAATTGCATCATAAAAGAGTCTTTTTTAAATGGGGAAGGAATATCATTCATCTTGATTGTTCATTAGAAATTAAAATCTTAAATAAATTGGTCTTTTAGAGTCTAGATGGAGTCTTTTTATTTTCTAAATGAGTTTGGAGTGGGTCAAATGGACAATTGGCCCGATCCAACCTAATATTAAAATAATTTAACCTAATCCAATTCCACCCATTAAGAAATTACCCGAGCTCGACTCAACCAGCCCCATTAAACACTTCTATTAGGGCCTTAGGGCAAGTCATGACACTTCGACTTTTGAATTTTCCATCTCAATATGAATTTTAACTCCTTCGATACAACTATAGTCTAACTTTTTAACCTCACGTTAAAATACAACTATGATTTGAGTTTTTGACCGCACAACTTATTGATAATTGAACTTAGGAGTAACAGAGAATTATTATTGTCAACAATAAAATTTGATCAATCACTCTGATTTTCTGGACAAAGTTTCACAATATGTTCAGTTTCTTAGTTCCTCCAATATACCTTCTAACAAGAAGCTCCATCTCTTTGGAGCGAAACATTCGAGGATATGTACACAACGATCCTACATCTATACAATCTCCAATCACCATCTTATGTAAACGAACCAGGAAAATTCCATAGTCGATTAAAACACGACAAGCCACAATGTTTAACGAGAAAAGAATCGACACCCACCCAAAAGAAAGAAGTGAACATTGTCATCGACCATACAAGAAATCATCATCATCCAGTTCGGTAACTCCAAGCATAGCCAAAGCGAAATGACTATTCATTTCGCTTTTTGTTCGTTGTAGTATTGGAGGAGCATAGCTATTTCTACTACCGAAACCAGCCTTACCCTTTACAAGGCAGCTTTCTCCTCTTAGCAGAATGATGGCTTCATTAATGCCCGGCCTGCTGGATTCTTCGGTGTTCACACACGCAGATGCAGCACGAACCATTTGGGTTATCAGTTTTGAGCTTTTAGGAGTAAATTTTGCTCGTGGGTCGAGCAAACCGTCTAATGCTGAGTCTCCTTTGTCCATGAGTGGCTTAGCCTGCAATGGAAGATACAATTGTTGAAAACATTTTGATACAAAATTAACAACTCATTCGACAAAAAAGGCCTCAACTTCCATAGGTACTCGAGTCTATTACATGCAGTGTTACATATTCGCTGGTTAATTCGCTTTTTGAATTCGCGATTCGCTATAATTTGTCCAAGAATAGCCCAAAACCGACCGTTTTTTCAATTCGTGAGTAGATTAGTGAATCATGTAACATTGGTTTGTACTTCACACGCTAAATTACTTCTTTAAAGAGTATTAGATATCTAAACTAGCCATGATTAAATCAAGAGAATCTGTGGCGCTGGCTTCTGATCAATCAAAAGCTTAAGCTGATGGTAGGTGCCTAGGATATTATCAAGTTCAATGAACCAAGGACTTTGGTCAAACTAATTTATTCATCAGTACAGGTTGTTGGTGTTAGTTGCCTTTATACTTTCCTTAATGGTGGGGGGCAACTATCAATTTTTTGAGACTTAAAAATCAGTTTGGTGGCCTTAGTAGAGTTAATGCTATAACCCTCTTGATGCACACACTTGTAATGAAAATGAAAAAGACCACTTGATATTAACCAAGAAGCTAGTAAGCTACCATAGGTTTAGCCCTTTTAGAAGGTTCCAACGAAAGCGAAATGAGGCCAGGGGAAGGAGAAATTAATCCTTTCTACACGCGGTGAGAGGGGGAAATTAAACCCTTGTCAGGGTGAAAGGGAAATCCTCCAAACACTTGGCCAACCCATGTTTCTCGCCTTGCTAAAGTTAATGCTTAAAAACGTCTTGGCGTCTAAACACCGTAATCAAAGACTAGTAACTATAAGAAGTTGAGCTTCTCGGATCAGAAAGTGATAACATACCCATTGAACCAAATTCTCCTCTCCGGGTGGCCTAGTTGCTTCGATTGGCTTTCGGCCTGTTATAAGCTCTAAAAGGACGACTCCAAAGGCGTAGACATCAGTTTTATCCGATACCTTCCCGTGTTGAAAGTATTCAGGAGCCAAGTATCTGCTAAATCAAGTCAGTACTAAAAACAAGGTTCCAACCTCCACCAAAATGGACAAATAAAACGTTTTGCAATCCATACCCAAATGTTCCTTTCACGGTCTTGCAAAGGAAAGGGACTGATGGTGCTGGAGTCCATGTAGCTAATCCAAAATCACACAACTACAAAAGTCACAAATTTCAATTAAGACATCTTATCGAGTGAAACATAATTCGATAGTTAATTCGTCTTTTGAATTCGCAATTCACTCAGAATGCTTCAAAAACAGCCTAAACCGACCATAATTCGCTTTTTACGATTCGCGAGGCGATTAACGAATCATGTGACACTGATGTTATCATATGTTCAATCAAATTAAAACATAAAAAAAAAACCCGAAAAAGGTGAATCGACAATTCACCTTAGGCCTTTTCTTGGAGGAAAGAAGTATATTGGATGGCTTTATATCTCTATGAACAATACATTTTTCGGTTCCATTGTGTAGATATGCAATTGCTTCTCCGATACCTACAGCGACTTTATACCTTGCAGACCACGAAAGCGATGCAAAACCCTTCATTCCTCTCTTCTTCCCTGCAAATTCATAACAACACGTTGGAAATACCACTCTAATTGTCAAGGAACCAATTCAACCAAAAGCAAGCTGATAGTTAAAGCCCCAAGATATGTTATATACTCTAACACACCCTCTCACACGAGAGCCTTTGGGCTAGACATGTGGATGCAGCACATAACCTTCTCATACCTGGCGTTGAGATTCTAACACACCCTCTCACACGCTAGCTCTGATACCATGTCAAAAAACCAACTCAACCAAAAAGCTTAAGCTGATGGTTGAAGGCCAAGTTATATACTCTAATACCAATTTGACACAATCAACATGAAATTCTAACGACAAAAACGAAGCTATACCGTGCAAATGGCGCTCCAAGCTTCCACTAGACACATATTTGTAGACCAAAAACAAGCCTTCCTCAGGATCAATACAAAATCCCAACAAAGGAACAATGTTTGGATGTTGAAGAGAACTTGCAATCATCAATTCTCTACAAAATGCCTTTGGAGACTCTTTGTCTTCTTTATTTAATCTCTTAATTGCAACTGCTGTTCTTAAAATTCCAACTCTACCCCTAAACACATAACTTAGTGCACCTCTGCCCAAAACTCTACCTATAATCAATTCCAAATTCCAAATATAAACAAAAATCAATTCCATAATTTGGCAATTGATAAAACAAAATAACCCATTTATGATTTATCCATCTCATATCAAGAAAGACATAAATTTATGAAAATTAAACTAAATATTAACAACCACCCAAAATGATTATTGTCAAACCAAAAAAAAACTACACTTAAATCAATCAAAAAAATGAGTTTTATGAGAATTAAACCAAGTATCAAGAATTTACCAAAAATGACTATAATCGATCCAAAGTGGTACAAGTAGGCCGAGTGTAGGGGAGGACGGGAAACATGAATGAATTCAGGACCTTACACTTTCCAACTATTTTTAAAATTATATGAACTTTAACCACTGATATCAAACAACTTTAACCAATCAAAAAGATATGATTTTAGCCATTAATGTTACAACTAACATCATCATCATCGGGAAAGAATGACAGCAATCCATACTCATAAAGGAGGGTGGGAAAGAGTCACTAAAGAGAGATTCATGCAATGTTACAACTAACAAAAACCAAAAAGCAATCAAAGCAAATCAAATCCCATTAACTTCCTTTACATATTAGAAAGAAAAAAATAATAAAGGATTGGACAACAGGTAGGGGAGCCATTAAAGTACCTTCAGAGAAATTGCGGGTAGCAGAAACAATTTCACCATAACTAAACCTGATCAAACTATTAGCAACAAGAGAAATATTCTTCTCTAATGATTCAATCCTTCTCCAGTTAAGCTCATTTGAGATAGCATCACCCACATTATTATCCAAATTCACCATTAAAATGGTAGTAGAAGGTGCAAAATTTGAGCTTTTCATTGAATCAATCTCAACTTGAGAGCAAATACTGAACCTAAAAGATGAATGAACTGAATGAGGTTCTCCATTATTTGCCAAATCTCCACCTGATTCTGCAAGTAACCATGCCTTATTGTGCTCTAAATTGTGGCCAATTTTCCCACCATTTTTGACACTTTTTTCTTCTTTTGTGTAACTAGATGGCACAAAGCAGCCAAACCCAAAATCCCAAATCATTTTCATTAATAGAGATTTGAACTTTAACTCATTGTAATTATCAAAGTAATCATCTTTATCATGATCATTATAAGTAGGTGTAAAAGAATGAGGATTTAATTGGGTTTTTTGAGTTTCTTCAAGCGGGTCTTTTTTTTTTAGTTTCAGTGTAATTACATTGGGAAATACCCATTATTGTAGATCTCAAGAAGAATTATGACAAAAATACAAAATCCCAGAAACAAAAAGGACTGAAAATAAAGAAGAAAGAAGAAAGTTAGCTACTTTACTTGAAAGAGAGGGAGATAATACATTAACTTTTGGGAAAAAAGAGAAGAGAAATGGGGAATGAAAGTATGGGGAATTTGTCAAGTGATTAATATATGGAAAATCAAATAAATAAAAATTACTCCATTAAAGGTAAAATTTAATTTTTGTATATTTTTTTTTATTAATATCGCTTTTGCCACATTTTAATTTGCTATTGTACGTATTTATTAGTCGTAACATTTGTTTGTTCTTCCTCTTTATACTTCTTTGTTGGTCTGCCCTTATTCCTGTTTAGTGGTAGCTTGATAGGTATTTACAATATTCGGTAAAATGTGTCACATTTAAAATAATCAATAATAGAGATTATCCATAAAATATGGGTAATAAATAAGATTATTCAGGATAATTTTTTCTATATTAAATTATATGCACTTTTTTATTTACGTGAAGTTTTAAATGACATTTATTACATAGGTCAATTGTAAAGAATTTCTTAATTATCGCTAATA